>NC_092335.1:574067500-574367500 GCF_046630445.1 Rutidosis leptorrhynchoides
CTCATCTTCGAACGCTCTCGGACACAATAGGCACAATTCTGTGAATCGTCTTTCGTACGTGGTAATATCAAATCCTTGGGTTCGTAACCCTCTAAGTACTGTCTTGAGCTTATTGACCTCGGTTCTGGGACGGTACTTCTCGTTCATCAAGTGCTTGAATGCTGACCACGGTAGAGCGTAAGCATCATCTTGTCCCACTTGCTCTAGATAGGTATTCCACCATGTTAACGCAGTACCTGTGAAGGTATGTGTAGCATACTTCACTTTGTCCTTTTCAGTACACTTACTTATGGCAAACACCGATTCGACCTTCTCGGTCCACCGTTTCAATCCGATCGGTCCTTCGGTTCCATCAAATTCCAAAGGTTTGCAGGCAGTGAATTCTTTGTAGGTGCATCCTACACGATTTCTTGCGCCGTTAGCTGCATTGCTAGATTCAGAGTTATTGTTGGTATGTAGCGCAGCCTGTACTGCGGCTATGTTTGAAGCAAGAAAGGCACGAAATTCCTCTTCGCTCATATTTAAGGTGTGTCGAGTAGTCGGTGCCATTTCCTTCAAAATAGTCAAATGAAACGAGTTAATCATATAGAATATCAAGAGTAGTCAATAGTATTTCGTAGCGTAATATAAACTTATTTATAAAAGTTCTTTCTTCATATTAGCGTTTTATACTCTTTAATTCGGGTAGTACCTACCCGTTAAGTTCATACTTAGTAGCTAACATACCATTTCAACTACTACAATTCTATATGAAAAACTAATCACAAAAAAAAATATCATATTCAAACCTTTGTACAATAACTTGCAAACTTACAATACCGCTTTTTTTTACATATAGCATGAAATATAGCACATAAAACTTTGATACAAAGTAGTTGCGAAGATAATTCTAGATAATAAATAAGGCGTTCAGCAAAGGCAATAAAGACAGGTAATTCATACGTCCAGAAATAAGTCATGCATTCTGGTTTTACTAATACCACTTCCCATCCTTGGTTTTGTCTAACATAACCGTTGTGACCGATAGTAAGACAATGTGTTGTAACGTCGTCAAAAAGATGAAGGTTACGTAATGACCAACAGTCTCGTAATAACCTAAAAACCTCATTTCTTACCCCAATTACCGACTCCGTCACTTGTGAGAACGTTGGGGTTTAATAGTTGTAGCCCGATGTTCTTGTTCTCACTTTGGTGAGAAGCGAACATTACTAACCCGTAAGCATAACATGCTTCTTTATGTTGCATGTTAGCCACTTTTTCTAAATCACGAAGTCCTATATTCGGATATATTGAGTCAAAATAATTTCTTAACCCGTTGCGTAAAATAGCATTTGGGTTCCCCGCAATATATGCGTCAAAGTAAACACATCGTAACTTATGGATTTCCCAATGTGATATCCCCCATCTTTCGAACGAAAGCCTTTTATAAATCAAGGAATTCTTGGAACGTTCTTCGAATGTCTTACAAACTGATCTCGCCTTAAATAGTTGTGCCGAGGAATTCTGACCGACTCTAGACAAGATTTCATCAATCATGTCTCCGGGTAGGTCTCTTAAAATATTGGGTTGTCTATCCATTTTGTGTTTTTATACTGTAAAATAGACAAGAGTTAGATTCATAAAAAAATACTTATTAATACAAGCAATTTTTACATATATCATAAAGCATAAGTACACTATATTACATATATTACACCACACGAATACAACTATCTTATTCCGACTCGCTCGTTTCTTCTTCTTCGGTTTTAGTTCATTTTGCCAAGTTTCTAGGGATATATGATGTTCCCCTAATACAAGCCGTCGTTTTCCACATTGGTTTAGAAAAACCTGGTGGTTTAGAGGTTCCCGGGTTATTGTCACAACTTAAGAAATACGGGTGTTGACGATACATATAAAGTTCATCGTGTTTGGAATCAAATTTCTCTATTTTTATGCCCTTTCCCTTATTGTTCTCTTTTGCCTTATTAAATTGTGTTGGGGTAATTTCTATAACATCATCGAAATCCTTGTCGGGATCTGATTCATCGGAGAATTGGTAATCCTCCCAATACTTTGCTTCCTTGGCGGAAACACCATTGACCATAATTAACTTTGGTCGGTTGGTTGAGGATTTTCTTCTACTTAACCGTTTTATTATTTCCCCCACTGGTTCTATTTCTTCTTCCGGTTCTGATTCTTCTTCCGGTTCTGACTCTTCTTCCGGTTCCTCTTCGGGAACTTGTGAATCAGTCCACGAATCATTCCAATTTACATTTGACTCTTCATTATTATTAGGTGAGTCAATGGGACTTGTTCTAGAGGTAGACATCTATCACATAATATCAAACACGTTAAGAGATTAATATATCACATAATATTCACATGTTAAAAATATATAGTTTCCAACAAAAATGTTAAGTAATCATTTTTAAAGAAAACACGGTCAAAGTCCAGACTCACTAATGCATCCTAACAAACTCGATAAGACACACTAATGCAAATTTTCTGGTTCTCTAAGACCAACGCTCGGATACCAACTGAAATGTCCCGTTCATATTGATTATAAACGTTCCATATTAATTGATTTCGTTGTGAGGTTTTGACCTCTATATGAGACGTTTTTCAAAGACTGCATTCATTTTTAAAACAACCATAACCTTTATTTTATCAATAAAGGTTTCAAAAGCATTACGTAGATTATCAAATAATGATAATCTGAAATATACTGTTTACACACGACCATTACATAATGGTTTACAATACAAATATGTTACAACAAAATAAGTTTCTTGAATGTAGTTTTTACACAATATCATACAAGCATGGACTCCAAATCTCGTACTTATTTAAGTATGCGACAGCGGAAGCTCTTAATAATCACTTGAGAATAAACATGCTTAAAACGTCAACAAAAATGTTGGTGAGTTATAGGTTTAACCTATATATATCAAATCATAATAATAGACCACAAGATTTCATATTTCAATACACATCCCATACATAGAGATAAAAATCATTCATATGGTGAACACCTGGTAACCGACATTAACAAGATGCATATATAAGAATATCCCCATCATTCCGGGACACCCTTCGGATATGATATAAATTTCGAAGTACTAAAGCATCCGGTACTTTGGATGGGGTTTGTTAGGCCCAATAGATCTATCTTTAGGATTCGCGTAAATTAGGATGTCTGTTCCCTAATTCTTAGATTACCAGACTTAATAAAAAGGGGCATATTCGATTTCGATAATTCAACCATAGAATGTAGTTTCACGTACTTGTGTCTATTTTGTAAATCATTTATAAAACCTGCATGTATTCTCATCCCAAAAATATTAGATTTTAAAAGTGGGACTATAACTCACTTTCACAGATTTTTTACCTCGTCGGGAAGTAAGACTTGGCCACTGGTCGATTCACGAACCTATAACAAATATGTACATATATAACAAAGTATATTCAAAATATATTTACAACACTTTTAATACATTTTGATGTTTTAAGTTTATTAAGTCAGTTGTCCTCGTTAGTAACCTACAACTAGTTGTCCAACGTTAGATGTACAGAAAAAAAATTGATATATATTATCTTGAATCAATCCACGACCCAGTGTATACACGTCTCAGGCTAGATCACAACTCAAAGTATATATATTTTTGGAATCAACCTCAACCCTGTATAGCTAACTCCCACATTACTGTATATAGAGTGTCTATGGTTGTTCCAAATAATATATACACATGGGTCGATATGATATGTCAAAACATTTGCATACGTGTCTATGGTATCCCAAGATTAAATATTATATTAGAATATATGTATAATACAATATAAGTTAGATAGGATATGATTAATATAGATTTGTTACCAATTTTCACGTTGCTACAACAAGAAAAATTATCCAATCTTGTTTTACCCATAACTTCTTCATTTTAAATCCGTTTTGAGTGAATCAAATTGCTATGGTTTCATATTGAACTATATTTTATGAATATAAACATAAAAAGTATAGGTTTATAGTCAGAAATATAATTTACAAGTCGTTTTTGTAAAGGCAGTCATTTCAGTCGAAAGAACGACGTCTAGATGACCATTTTAGAAAACATACTTCCACTTTGAGTTTAACCATGATTTTTGGATATAGTTTCATGTTCATAAGAAAAATTATTTTTCCAGAAGAACAACTTTTAAATCAAAGTTTAACATAGTTTTTAATTAACTAACCCAAAACAGCCCGCGGTGTTACTACGACGGCGTATGTCCGGTTTTACAGTGTTCTTCGTGTTTCCAGGTTTTAAATCATTAAGTTAGCATATCATATAGATATAGAACATGTGTTTAGTTGATTTTAAAAGTCAAGTTAGAAGGATTAACTTTTGTTTGCGAACAAGTTTAGAATTAACTAAACTATGTTCTAGTGATTACAAGTTTAAACCTTCGAATAAGATAGCTTTATATGTATGAATCGAATGATGTTATGAACATCATTACTACCTCAAGTTTTCTAGATAAAGCTACTGGAAATGAGAAAAATAGATCTAGCATCAAAGGATCCTTGGATGGCTTGAAAGTTCTTGAAGCAGAATCATGACACGAAAACAAGTTCAAGTAAGATTTCCACTCGAAATAAGATTGTTATAGTTATAGAAATTGTATCAAAGTTTGAATATGAGTATTACCTTGTATTAGAAAGATATCTTACTATAAATAATAAAGATTTCTTGAGGTTGGATGATCACTTTACAAGATTGGAAGTAAGCTAGCAAACTTGGAAGTATTCTTGATTTTATGAAACTAGAACTTGTAGAATTTATGAAGAACACTTAGAACTTGAAGATAGAACTTGAGAGAGATTAATTAGATGAAGAAAATTGAAGAATGAAAGTATTTTTAGGTGTTTTTGGTCGTTGGTATATGGATTAGATATAAAGGATCTGTAATTTTGTTTACATGTAAATAAGTCATGAATGATTACTCATATTTTTGTAATTTTATGAGATATTTCATGCTAGTTGCCAAATGATGGTTCCCACATGTGTTAGGTGACTCACATGGGCTGCTAAGAGCTAATCATTGGAGTGTATATACCAATAGTACATACATTTAAAAGCTGTGTATTGTACGAGTACGAATACGGGTGCATACGAGTAGAATTGTTGATAAAACTGAACGAGGATGTAATTGTAAGCATTTTTGTTAAGTAGAAGTATTTTGATAAGTGTCTTGAAGTCTTTCAAAAGTGTATGAATACATATTAAAATACTACATGTATATACATTTTAACTGAGTCGTTAAGTCATCGTTAGTCGTTACATGTAAGTGTTGTTTTGAAACCTTTAGGTTAACGATCTTGTTAAATGTTGTTAACTCATTGTTTATTAAATCAAATGAGATGTTAAATTATTACATTATCATGATATTATTATGTATTAATATATCTTAATATGATATATATACATTAAATGTCGTTACAACGATAATCGTTACATATATGTCTCGTTTCAAAATCATTAAGTTAGTAGTCTTGTTTTTACATATGTAGTTCATTGTTAATATACTTAATGATATGTTTACTTATCATAATATCATGTTAACTATATATATATATATATATATATATATATATATATATATATATATATATATATATATATATATATCTATCTATATATATATGTCATCATATAGTTTTTACAAGTTTTAACGTTCGTGAATCGCCGGTCAACTTGGGTGGTCAATTGTCTATATGAAACCTATTTTAATTAATCAAGTCTTAACAAGTTTGATTGCTTAACATGTTGGAAACATTTAATCATGTAAATATCAATTTCATTTAATATATAAAAACATGGAAAAGTTCGGGTCACTACAGGTTCAGCCACTTAGTTTAGTTTCAGTGGGTATTATATGGGTCTGCAATTGGGAATTATTGGTTTGTAAGATCTAAGTAGAGTGATTCATAATTTCATAGTTCACTTTTGGTTTTGGTAAACGATGTTGTTTGGTTGCACTCGGTTACCGGGTGTTTTAGAGACTTTAAGAGATTGCAGTCCCTCTTTGCATGGGTTCGGATTTTAAAGGTAAGTTAGAATTTCACATCTTAGTTTTCAATCAGTTTATATTTGTGCAATATATTGGGTTGTAATTGAGTTTAGAGTCTACGTATATCTGCATGCCTATGCGGAATACGCATATAAGTTCTGAAATGTGTACTAGATAATACAGTATCTATATGCTAATAAGGAAACAAGGGTATAGCAGCGCTGTCTATGCGCTAATACCATTGGATGCATTCCTTTTTGACTTGGTCAAATGTTTACCTTGCACACCAAGCAAAACAATAAGACCAAACCTTAATTCGGTTTCCTTAATTAACGCAAGATGTTTATGGAATGGATTACGATTATATGGGGATAGAATCCTATTCTAACCCTAATTGCCAGCCTATAAATACATGGCTCTAAAACCCTGAGAGTTACCACGTTTCGTACGTAACATAGCATACTGCATTGAAAGAATAAACTTTCTTGCAATCATAATATTCATCTATGACTTTCAGGTTTGTTCTATGAACTATATTCTTCATGTCTTACGACCACTCAACCTTGTATGCTATGTTATTGGTGGACTTACATTCAACCACCCTGCCGGAATCGATATGATTCCGGTGTGGGTTATCCACTACTATTGTTGGAGCTTCCAATCTCATTTGTCCTTAAACCCTATCATTTCACTCAAGCGTAGGTTCACTCTAACCCCGTGAAAATATGCTTTATCATTTAGCGCCATCCGTGGGGCCGATTATAGAACAAATACATTTGAATCGACATTTTTATGGTTTATTATAAGGTTTTTTCCTTAAATTTTTTGTTTAATTAATCGGTTACTATCAGATTTCTTAACAACACTTTCAGATCATCATTAATGGCTGGAGGTAGTAAAAGTTCACAATCGCCTCAAACACATTCAGATTCGCCATGCAGACGAGGCTTTCATATGCCCGTGAACACAACAAAAACCCCACCAACATCGGCGGCGCCGGGGAGGCTACAACAAAACCTCTAGCAAGCTCTATTGTTGGATCTAAGCCAGTTAATACTCAACAAGGTCTGGCAAAGCAAGCTAAAGCTAGCGCTCGGTCACCTAATATGGCTAGGATGCAGAACTATTAGGAGTATACACCCGATAGAAATTTACCCCCGTTTCTGGAGGTGAGGTCAAGTTTCACCCGTATCCTGAAGTTAGGCTAACAAACTTAAGCTTTTGGTCACCAATGCAAACCATGTCTGCAGGTTATAAAGCGCTAACTATTTATGTAGGAACTAGGCCGATTTTTACAATAATAGAACTGGAAACCTCGATACATCGGGTTACGCCTACAATTTCTCTGGAAGCAATACGAATAGTGGGTCTGAGAAACCTATAATGTTCATTTATAACACTTACTCCTCAACATGCATCAGCGATTTATGCATCCCTACAAACAACGGTAGATGGTGCACCATGAACAACGCTTCAACACACTCTAGTTAACACGGAATGTGCGCAATACAATCCTTTAGAGCCTAGCAGCTCAAATAATTTGTTGTCTCAATTACATCAAGTAGCTCCACTACATCTGGAACCCGCTTTTAATCAGCCAGATCGCATGCAAGAACTATTAGAAAAATTTTTCGCAATAATGCAGGGCGAGAAGGTGAAGCAATCTTTTGAATTAACTTCTACCACAGAAAATTTCATACCACATATTGCAAATCTTCCTTTTCTCGTAGCGCCGGTATTACAGCTGAATTTGGGAAGTGATAATGCTAAAAACGAACATATATTTCATAGCATTATCCTTCAAGAAAGACAAGTTTTTAGTTACAATTGTTCTATTTACAAGTGATATTCGTTTAAATAATAAAAGGTGAAGACAAAAGACAGATTCAACAATTTGAAGATGCAAACTACCAAAACGCTAAAAAGTACAAAGTACAATCCAAGTTGTTCAAATTATTGGTGAGAAACGTCTAAAAATTACAAGAGTACAAGCCGCAAAACGCAAAGTACACGATATTAAATCGTACGAAAGGACGTTCGAAAATCCGAAACCGGGACATGAACCAACTATCAACGCGCTACTCAACGGAACTGAAAATACAAGTTAACTATGCACATGAATATAATATAATATATATATTTATATAAAATTATATATATTATATTATATTATATTATTAAAAACTGTCGGCAAATAAGAAAACAAAAGAACCTGAGCTGTAAAAGGGATCCATGCTATCGAATGGCCTAGAGGCACAAAAACCATGCGATCGCATGGCAGTAAAGTCATGGCCAGGTCTATAAATTGGAACGAAATTCGGACGAGAGGAGTACACCTTCTGTAAGACCCTGTTTCCATTTCAGTTGATCGGGACGCCGTCCAGGATTCGGGACGCCGTCCAACAAAGAAGAGCTGGACGCCGTCCAATATTTGGGACGCCCTCCAGTTGGCCTATCGGGCCAGCTGTGATATTTTAGATTTTAAAAAGGGGCAAAGTGGTAATTTCAGTTGGGTGTCGGTTTGTCTAACGACCCGCCAAAATCGCTATTGACGCGGTACGTTATCTACGGTCCCACAGCGAGGTTTCGACCTCTATATGATACGTTTTGATAAAATATTGCATTCATTTTTTTTTTTTTTAAACATACTTTCTATACATAGAAAGTTTACCAAAATATAGATATATCCCAAATATATATGACAACTTATACAAAATGACTAAATCATCAATTTATTTAATAACAGATTATAACAATAATATTTGAATGCAATGTCTTTTTGAAAATATGGCATAAAAGACTCCATGCAGCACCTTGAGCAAATAGCAAGCAGACAGCGGAAGCACTTTTGAAAAACCTGAGAATAAACATGCTAAAAGTGTCAACCAAAAGGTTGGTGAGTTCATAGGTTTATCATAACAATAGTTATCAATAGTTTCAATAGACCACAAGATTTCCGTTTATAAATATATGTACACTCGCAAGTGCATAAAAGTATTCTATAAGTTGTAGGCTCCCGGTAACAAGCCTTAACATTCATGTTTTACCCTCTGAAGTACACCAGATCAGGTGTGTTTAAAATAACCTCGAAGTACTAAAGCATCCCATAGTCAGGATGGGGTTTGTCAGGCCCAATAGATCTATCTTTAGGATTCGCGCCTACCGTACATAGACAAGTAGTTTAATGTTACCAAGCTAAGGGTATATTTCTGGTTTAAACCCACGTAGAATTAGTTTTAGTACTTGTGCCTATTTCGTAAAACATTTATAAAAACAGCGCATGTATTCTCAGTCCCAAAAATATATATAAAAGGGAGCAAATGAAACTCACCTTTGTAGCCCAATAAACAATTCACGTAGATGTAACCAATACTCGGAATGCAAGTAACCGTAGACCTCATCCTAAAGAATATATGTTGGTTAATAAATGTCTAACAAGCTAGGTCAGATCATAGGGTTCGTATAGTCCTATTGCTCAAGTCCGACTCATAAATTTAGCAAAATTTAGCAAAAGTCAACAAAAGTCAACACAAGTCAAAGTAGGTCAAATGTAAGTCAAACGCAAGTCAAACACAGTCAACATGGTTAACACAAGTCAACAACCGCATAAAATTACACAAGTTGGTCAAGTAGTCAAACATAGGTCAAACTTAAGTTATTTATTTTTACTTAGAAAAATTTATATTATTTACATATATGTATTTTTTAGTATTTTGCAGCTGATTCCGGGTCCTACCAAATTTGATATAATACCTTAGGTAGTGACCATTGGAAATTATGTCATCCCACCTTTCTATAGACAGTTTATTTGACAAAAACGGAGTTACGGTTTTAAAGTTATGACCTCGCGAAAACAGTCTCCCGAAACATAAAATGCTGATAAAATTTTTGTTAAGTGTTCAAAATCAGCAACGATTGCCCATTTTCTCGCTTGTTTTATACCTGTTTAGACTCAACAAAATTATACAAATAATATATCGTTTTAAAGTTTGTCGCAAATACTTTCAATACCAAATAATAGTTTTTATCTAAACTTAACTGATTTCAACTTGCGAGTCCTCAAAGTAGGTCCGAGAGTCATTTTGACAATTTTGTTAAAATACTAAAATTTTCGGTTGACGATCCAATTTTGAATCCGGCTGACCTGACTTAACCAAATTTTTATCACAGCTCAAAAATGACATTTTAGATGTGTTGGTGATTTTCGTTTTCCAAAATTATGCATATGGGTCAATTTATGCACGTTTGATCCGAATGAGTCATAAAACTTTCTTTAAACCAAATTTGACCCAAACTCATTTTTAAAGCACCAAAACTTGCAAACATACTTAAATCAATATACGGGATGTGTTACATACCTTTGGTTCTCAAAATTTCGCATATGGGTCAAAGTAGGCTCGTATGACCCAAATGGATCATAAACACCCATTTTGACCAAAACATGCCACAACTTATTTTTTAAACACCACAACCTTTAAACTTACTTAAATCGACGTTTGAGAATTTTCTACACTGATCGTTACCCATTTTGACCCATTAAACCCATTTGGTCAAACAAAGTCAATTGCACATAATATTTAGCTTAAATAATGTAGTCAACTTCCAGAATTTTTATAAAAATAAGTACAGGTCCGTTTGACTTAAAATACACGTCAAAATCTCCGTAACTCAAAGTCCTAAAACATATCCAGAGATCAGACTCTAAGTCATAATAGAAAAATCGCAGCAGTCTCAAATGCGCCCGACAGTTTTTCAGAAAATTTTCAGCGCGCTCCAGTTTTGTAAATTCTGCCATTTATTCTAGAAAAATGAAAACGACGAACGGCCAATTGGAGATGGCCAAAAACATCTCAAATAATCATTGGTAAATAAATCTAAGCAATTCATATAGCCAATTCGTACAGTTTTACAAAATACTACGGACTTCCTGATTTGGATAGAATTTAGACATGTTGTTTTGTAACACATATAACGCATAGCAAACAACGGTTTCAGAAGCTAACATACAAATGACATATGTGCAAAAACATGTATATAACCACATACCAGAAGTACAAGTCCTAAGTCCATCTACAAATCAAGTTATGTCATTCGCTGCAAATTTTTTTGGACAGATTCAATTCGTTTCAGGAGGTCATATTCGAACGCATATAACCGAACATCTAGGAACAATTAGCATGCATACTCTACATGAAAAGTGAAGTAGTAATCATATAATTTTCAAAAATCCTCAGCTCATAATCCAGAAATCAATTTAAATGGCGTTTTTCATCTGTTTAAAACGTTGATCAACAAAAGTCGGGTCTAATAATCAATTAAGCATAACGGGAGTTTTAAAAATCCAATTAACATGATATCCGAGTCTATCTTGAGTGTTTTTCACTTGTCTTTTCAGCCATGTAACATACATAAACCAATTCATCACCAATCAATACCAGTTTTCAGATTAATGCATAAAACACAACGATAATTCAATTGATCATAACTTGAGTTATACGTAGCGAAAATATGCGATTCAAAAGAGCAAACTTATTAATTTTTTACAAGGATTTCATTTATAATTATTTCATAAACTGAAAATATCATGTTCATATCAGTAGCATATTATTCAAAAACGTGATCATTCATAAAAACGAGTTAAAACTTCAATTAAGCATAACATGAGCATACGGTAACGAAAATTCGAAATTCCAAAGCCCAAACTTATTAGTTTTTCAAGAGGATTCTGATTATATCATAATATTATACATTCAACAAGTTTAAGTTTCTGACCTCACACAAAACAAATTCGTGATTCATCAAAAAGTCATCAAACGATCAAATTAACGAATACTATCATGCATACATACAAGGACTTGAGCACTAGACACTATATCTACCCTAAAATGTAACAAAAACATGAAAACCCAAAAATTAGAGTTTTTAAAACTTACCCTAATCAAGAAATTATTGGTATAGATGTGTAGAGCTCTTCGAGAGGAGTCCGAATATGTAAACGATTTTATGATCAAGTGATTATTGAAGGTGTTCTTGAGGATGAAAGATTGATGATGAGGATGAATAGTAATGGGTGTTCTTGATAAGAGAATAAGATAGATACGTATGTGTGTTTGTTTGGTGAAATGAATCTAGATCAGAAATATAAGTAGAAAAGGGAAGTCACTGTTTAAACTGTAGTAGTCACGGGTAGTTATAAGATATCACGGGTGTAATAATTTGATAAACACGGGTATTATATCTATTTGCAATTATAATTATAGATGTCACAATTTTTAACTGTATGGTCACGGGTTCTATTAAATTCTTATCTGTTATCTAAAACCCAATGTATTTTACTTTAATATGATTTACTTAATTGATTTATTTTGTATTTAAAAAAATACATTTATATATTGTTCAAAACCTTTTAGAATCTTGACGTTATACTTAGTTGATGTGTTTCATAAAATACTTATTTATTATATTTTTAAATTAGATACTGAAAACATGAATGTTTAAACTAATTTTCTCGCGTTTAGTTTAAGAATATCCTAATTAATACAGTTGATTTTCAAAACTCAGTTATTATATAACATAATAACTATTAAAATTAATAATCATATGTTTTGTTGTCTTAAAATATATTTTTCTCGTTTTCACTAACCGTAGTGTTTTAAAAAAATAAAATATAACCAATATTAATAATAGTATATTTAAAAAAAAAATACATACAAAATTGTAAGTTTTAAGCAACGGTTGTTAAGTTCTCAACGAAAAGTTAACGGAAAAAGTCGGGTTATTACATTACCTACCCCTTAAAGAAAATTTCGTCCCGAAATTTTAGTTGGTGTGATTAAACGGCGTTTAAGAAACAAGTGAGGATAGAAATGTTCGTCTTGACGTAGAAAGATCGAGCATCTTGTAGGTAAACGAGATCATAGTCTTTTGATACGAATACCTTTGAATAAACTGCTCGGAGTGCAAGTGTGATATGACAGAGATGAGAAGGAAATTACGGGTGACTCGAATGATGTCACATATAGAGTCTCAGTTTATTCAGATGTCAGCAAAAAAAATAAAGGATTTATGTAACATGGTACGTGGTGAAAGTAAAGTTGATCAAGCATTACCACCATCACGTTCCATTAAAACTTCCACATGACTTACCGTAATATAACCACGTTGATCAAGCGTCATTATATTACACTAACTCATGCTTCCATTCCAACATTACTCGAAAATATTTATGGATATAAAACAAGTGTCGTTTTCCAAAATTTATAAATCAAAATGATTTCAAAAAGGGGTGCACTAAAAATAGTACGAGAATATAATATTTAATTAATTTAATAATATTGAAAGGGTAATGACATAAGAATGTCTTTGAAACTATTGAGAATCTTCGTGAGTCGGATAAGACTTTTTCCGATTTACAATTCGAGATGTCAGGAGTTTCTGATTCGAAGCATATAAGCACATAATATAACACATATGATATCTATAAAAATATATAAGTAATAACTCATGTAGGAATGTCGAAAATTTCGAAAGTCCTGAATGACGCTTCCTGGTTTTTCAATGACCGGGGTGTTGAAAATGAACTCGTTTGAGCATGAGAAGGCTTGTAATCAAAGGGAGAAATACTCTCACCGATAGTAATAATAATATTATATTAATATCAGAATATGCACATAATCACATATAAGTGTAACGACACGGTTCTAGACTAGATCACTAATGTATCCTAACGGTCCAGGTCAGACACATTAATGCACCTAATTCCCTAGAACCAACGCTCTGATACCATCTCTAACGACCCGCCAAAATCGCTATTGACGCGGTACGTTATCTACGGTCCCACAGCGAGGTTTCGACCTCTATATGATACGTTTTGATAAAATATTGCATTCATTTTTTTTTTTTTTAAAACATACTTTCTATACATAGAAAGTTTACCAAAATATAGACATATACCAAATATATATGACAACTTATACAAAATGACTAAATCATCAATTTATTTAATAACAGATTATAACAATAATATTTGAATGCAATGTCTTTTTGAAAATATGGCATAAAAGACTCCATGCAGCACCTTGAGCAAATAGCAAGCAGACAGCGGAAGCACTTTTGAAAAACCTGAGAATAAACATGCTAAAAGTGTCAACCAAAAGGTTGGTGAGTTCATAGGTTTATCATAACAATAGTTATCAATAGTTTCAATAGACCACAAGATTTCCGTTTATAAATATATGTACACTCGCAAGTGCATAAAAGTATTCTATAAGTTGTAGGCACCCGGTAACAAGCCTTAACATTCATGTTTTACCCTCTGAAGTACACCAGATCAGGTGTGTTTAAAATAACCTCGA
Organism: Rutidosis leptorrhynchoides; assembly: GCF_046630445.1. NCBI lineage: Eukaryota > Viridiplantae > Streptophyta > Magnoliopsida > Asterales > Asteraceae > Rutidosis > Rutidosis leptorrhynchoides. The sequence goes on from NC_092335.1 coordinate 574,081,885, forward strand.
AGTACTAAAGCATCCCATAGTCAGGATGGGGTTTGTCAGGCCCAAAAGATCTATCTTTAGGATTCGCGCCTACCGTACATAGACAAGTAGTTTAATGTTACCAAGCTAAGGGTATATTTCTGGTTTAAACCCACGTAGAATTAGTTTTAGTACTTGTGCCTATTTCGTAAAACATTTATAAAAACAGCGCATGTATTCTCAGTCCCAAAAATATATATAAAAGGGAGCAAATGAAACTCACCTTTGTAGCCCAATAAACAATTCACGTAGATGTAACCAATACTCGGAATGCAAGTAACCGTAGATCTCATCCTAAAGAATATATGTTGGTTAATAAATGTCTAACAAGCTAGGTCAGATCATAGGGTTCGTATAGTCCTATTGCTCAAGTCCGACTCATAAATTTAGCAAAATTTAGCAAAAGTCAACAAAAGTCAACAAAAGTCAACGCAAGTCAAAGTAGGTCAAATGTAAGTCAAACGCAAGTCAAACACAGTCAACATGGTTAACACAAGTCAACAACCGCATAAAATTACACAAGTTGGTCAAGTAGTCAAACATAGGTCAAACTTAAGTTATTTATTTTTACTTAGAAAAATTTATATTATTTACATATATGTATTTTTTAGTATTTTGCAGCTGATTCCGGGTCCTACCAAATTTGATATAATACCTTAGGTCGTGACCATTGGAAATTATGTCATCCCACCTTTCTATAGACAGTTTATTTGACAAAAACGGAGTTACGGTTTTAAAGTTATGACCTCGCGAAAACAGTCTCCCGAAACATAAAATGCTGATAAAATTTTTGTTAAGTGTTCAAAATCAGCAACGATTGCCCATTTTCTCGCTTGTTTTATACCTGTTTAGACTCAACAAAATTATACAAATAATATATCGTTTTAAAGTTTGTCGCAAATACTTTCAATACCAAATAATAGTTTTTATCTAAACTTAACTGATTTCAACTTGCGAGTCCTCAAAGTAGGTCCGAGAGTCATTTTGACAATTTTGTTAAAATATTAAAATTTTCGGTTGACGATCCAATTTTGAATCCGGCTGACCTGACTTAACCAAATTTTTATCACAGCTCAAAAATGACATTTTAGATGTGTTGGTGATTTTCGTTTTCCAAAATTATGCATATGGGTCAATTTATGCACGTTTGATCCGAATGAGTCATAAAACTTTCTTTAAACCAAATTTGACCCAAACTCATTTTTAAAGCACCAAAACTTGCAAACATACTTAAATCAATATACGGGATGTGTTACATACCTTTGGTTCTCAAAATTTCGCATATGGGTCAAAGTAGGCTCGTATGACCCAAATGGATCATAAACACCCATTTTGACCAAAACATGCCACAACTTATTTTTTAAACACCACAACCTTTAAACTTACTTAAATCGACGTTTGAGAATTTTCTACACTGATCGTTACCCATTTTGACCCATTAAACCCATTTGGTCAAACAAAGTCAATTGCACATAATATTTAGCTTAAATAATGTAGTCAACTTCCAGAATTTTTATAAAAATAAGTACAGGTCCGTTTGACTTAAAATACACGTCAAAATCTCCGTAATTCAAAGTCCTAAAACATATCCAGAGATCAGACTCTAAGTCATAATAGAAAAATCGCAGCAGTCTCAAATGCGCCCGACAGTTTTTCAGAAAATTTTCAGCGCGCTCCAGTTTTGTAAATTCTGCCATTTATTCTAGAAAAATGAAAACGACGAACGGCCAATTGGAGATGGCCAAAAACATCTCAAATAATCACTGGTAAATAAATCTAAGCAATTCATATAGCCAATTCGTACAGTTTTACAAAATACTACGGACTTCCTGATTTGGATAGAATTTAGACATGTTGTTTTGTAACACATATAACGCATAGCAAACAACAGTTTCAGAAGCTAACATACAAATGACATATGTGCAAAAACATGTATATAACCACATACCAGAAGTACAAGTCCTAAGTCCATCTACAAATCAAGTTATGTCATTCGCTGCAAATTTTTTTGGACAGATTCAATTCGTTTCAGGAGGTCATATTCGAACGCATATAACCGAACATCTAGGAACAATTAGCATGCATACTCTACATGAAAAGTGAAGTAGTAATCATATAATTTTCAAAAATCCTCAGCTCATAATCCAGAAATCAATTTAAATGGCGTTTTTCATCTGTTTAAAACGTTGATCAACAAAAGTCGGGTCTAATAATCAATTAAGCATAACGGGAGTTTTAAAAATCCAATTAACATGATATCCGAGTCTATCTTGAGTGTTTTTCACTTGTCTTTTCAGCCATGTAACATACATAAACCAATTCATCACCAATCAATACCAGTTTTCAGATTAATGCATAAAACACAACGATAATTCAATTGATCATAACTTGAGTTATACGTAGCGAAAATATGCGATTCAAAAGAGCAAACTTATTAATTTTTTACAAGGATTTCATTTATAATTATTTCATAAACTGAAAATATCATGTTCATATCAGTAGCATATTATTCAAAAACGTTATCATTCATAAAAACGAGTTAAAACTTCAATTAAGCATAACATGAGCATACGGTAACGAAAATTCGAAATTCCAAAGCCCAAACTTATTAGTTTTTCAAGAGGATTCTGATTATCTCATAATATTATACATTCAACAAGTTTAAGTTTCTGACCTCACACAAAACAAATTCGTGATTCATCAAAAAGTCATCAAACGATCAAATTAACGAATACTATCATGCATACATACAAGGACTTGAGCACTAGACACTATATCTACCCTAAAATATAACAAAAACATGAAAACCCAAAAATTAGAGTTTTTAAAACTTACCCTAATCAAGAAATTATTGGTATAGATGTGTAGAGCTCTTCGAGAGGAGTCCGAATATGTAAACGATTTTATGATCAAGTGATTATTGAAGGTGTTCTTGAGAATGAAAGATTGATGATGATGATGAATAGTAATGGGTGTTCTTGATAAGAGAATAAGATAGATACGTATGTGTGTTTGTTTGGTGAAATGAATCTAGATCAGAAATATAAGTAGAAAAGGGAAGTCACGGTTTAAACTGTAGTAGTCACGGGTAGTTATAAGATATCACGGGTGTAATAATTTGATAAACACGGGTATTATATCTATTTGCAATTATAATTATAGATGTCACAATTTTTAACTGTATGGTCACGGGTTCTATTAAATTCTTATCCGTTATCTAAAACCCAATGTATTTTACTTTAATATGATTTACTTAATTGATTTATTTTGTATTTAAAAAAAATACATTTATATATTGTTCAAAACCTTTTAGAATCTTGACGTTATACTTAGTTGATGTGTTTCATAAAATACTTATTTATTATATTTTTAAATTAGATACTGAAAACATGAATGTTTAAACTAATTTTCTCGCGTTTAGTTTAAGAATATCCTAATTAATACAGTTGATTTTCAAAACTCAGTTATTATATAACATAATAACTATTAAAATTAATAATCATACGTTTTGTTGTCTTAAAATATATTTTTCTCGTTTTCACTAACCGTAGTGTTTTAAAAAAATAAAATATAACCAATATTAATAATAGTATATTTAAAAAAAAATACATACAAAATTGTAAGTTTTAAGCAACGGTTGTTAAGTTCTCAACGAAAAGTTAACGGAAAAAGTCGGGTTATTACAGTTTGGAGCCCTCAAAACTGATCCATTGGTCATTTGTGGATCACATTTCATCCTCACAAACACTCTCATCCATATCTAGTGAGAGGCTAAGGGTTTAGAGAGAGAGAGAGAGAGCTTGATTTGGAGAAGAAGGAGTCGGATTATCACCAAAGCTCGGGTTCTAAAGTTGTTCATATCGCTCCTAGCTACGTTGTGGTAGTATTGGTAAGTTTAAACTTCGAATTTCATTTGTTAGATTTGATATTCAAGTTAGGGTTTGAGCTAGATTTGTTGTGAAACCCTTTTAGGTGATGAAATGGGTTTATGGTGATTAGTTATTCATGTCACTTGGCGGGTTTTGGGTTGGTTGACGATTTGGCCTTGATTAGGCTTTGATCTTGAGCTTAATCATTTGGTTTAGTGATTATGGAAGTGTTGGAACACTTTTGGGTGTGTTTGGTTACCTAACTTTGAAATGGGTCGAATTAGAGTTTTGGTGTCAAAATGGGTAAGACACGTGTTTAACACTTGTGTTCAGGTTTAATCGGTGTGTTAGGACCATTTTCACTCGTGTTAGTGAATGTTGGTTAGTTTGGGCGCGGTTTGTGCTTGAAAGTGCATTTGGGTCGAAATTGCACTAAGTGTCGATTGGGTTGGTTTGTAAGTCAACCCTAATTGTGTTGTTTGTATTGTGATAATGGAATAGGTACATTCCATCGGCGCGTTGTGGATTATTTGGTAGCATTCATCAAGGCGACAAGGTGAGTGTTAATATCCTATGTGCATATGTATGTGTAGGATGGGTGCGGGTCGGGTGAAGTGGTTCTCGATTATAGAGCTCACTTCACATATAGGTGGATTTGATGGACTTGTGTATAGGTCCAATTGGCACGGTTGTGCATTTTGGTTGACCACCTTTGGCGAGGTACACGTTTTGTGTGTACATTATCACACGTGGTTGTGATGTGGATGATATAACCCCAATAGCGAAGGGTTTTGATGTTGAGAAGTGAGTCACGTGTGGATGGGGATTCACGATGACGCGTGTAGTTTCGGTCATCTTATTGAATTGTGAAAGTGAATCTCGTGTAGTTCGGATTCACGATGATGCGTGTAGTTAGGTCATCTTATTGAGGTAGTGATCTCGGCTAGTTCGGATTCGCTAAGGCTCGTGTAGTTCGGCCAACCTTGATGTTGTTGTGATAGTGAAGATAGTAGTCACGTGTGGATGCAGATTTACTAAGGCTCGTGTAGTTCGGCCAAATCTTCATTGTGATATTCGGTTCTCGGTATTGGGTTAAGGGGTTAACCTTGAACGTTTATATATTGTTATATATATTAATGTATTGTTGTAATGTAGCTAACCCTCCGGGTGTAGCTCATTAGCGTTGTTCACATCATCATTGGTGAACTTATATTTGTTGATGTATCCTTAACTTGTTGCTTAGTGGTTGTACGGTATGCTTAGACTAGCTTGCCTTTACGCTTGGATGCTCCGATATGCGGTATTTGATATTTTGTGTGGCATGTCCATTTTTTGCATATATATGTATGTAGTGTATTCTCACTTACTAAGCGTTAGCTTACCCTCTCGTTGTTTACATTTTTATAGATTGCATGGATGCGGTGCCTCGGGTAAGTGTGGGAACTAGTGAGCTTGTGTAGTTTGCTTTAGAAGACTTGCTTTTGGATTTGATTAGGATTGGGTAGCGTATCCCCAATCCTATGCTCGGTCTATGTTTTGTATAAACTAAATTGGGTCGAAATGGTCACTTTGTGGTAATTTGGGTCGATGTGGGCCCGGTGTTGTAAAACTCGGTTTTATTGTGGAAAACTCTTAGGTTTAACTATTATAACATATTGTGAAAGTGTTTTGGTTTAAAAGTGTCGGGAAGCGGGTTTTCCGCTCGCGTGTGTTTGAAAAACTGATCAGAACTTTTTAGTGTATTTGGACGCCGTCCCAGATGGCTGGACGTCGTCCAGTCCTTCAGAGCTGTACGTTGTCCAGATAGCTGGAAACCGTCCAGATGAACTGTCCCAGAAATTTTTTTTTATTGGCACGTTTTTGGAAGGATAACGGGTTGGGTCGTTACAAGTGGTATCAGAGCATGGTCTAAGGGATTTAGGTGACTTGAGATAGGTGCCTAGACTTAGACTTTTGTGTGTGCTTAATTGTTGCGGGACTTGTAGGATTACGGGTCGGAATGGGTTATAGTTAGTGCCTTATTTGTAGGTGGACTAACGTTTATATTAGTAATGCGGATATTATTAATATATTATTGTGTGGTGATAATAATTCTTGCGTGTGCTTATATCACGTAGAATTTTGTTAGTATTGTTTATATCATCGAGCGAGGCAGTCGTTGTACTAACGAGTTGATACGGCGTGAGTGCGTAATAAGGAATTGCAAACCTTATTACGGGTGCAAATCGTGTCTAACAAGTGATGTACAACGAGTGTTGAGCAAGATGGGGCGGTGTTATGCGTGTTGTTTTATACGTTCGTGGACTAATCGTTGTGCATTCTTTAGAATGAAGATGCGAAACGAGATCGAGACGAATGACGAGGAGTTTAACTCTAGAGTTACGGCCGCCGTTGCGGAGCAAATGAGTGCGTTTCGAGAAGAAATGGATAGGAAGTATTCCGAACTTCAAGGTAGTAGTGGAATGGAGCGTTGTCTTAAGAGCTTCATGAGGACTAAACCCCCAATGTATGGCGGGAAACCGGATCCTTTGGTAAGCACAACTTGGATCTCAGATGTCGAAGGGTATTTTCGTACTATTGAATGCCCTCCTGAGAAGAGGACAAGACTCGCTACTAGTTTGTTACGGGGTAGGGCAAAGGATTGGTTGGATGGTAAGATCGATCTTGTCGGTGGTGAACCGTTAATGGCGTTGTCGTGGGACGAGTTTAAGAAAGAAGTCTTCGAGGAGTTCTGGAATTCAGTCGATTTGTTGGAAATGCGAAATGAGTTGCGAAATTTGCAACAAGGATCGATGGACTTGAATACTCTAAAGACGACCTTTATATCGAAGGCTCATTTTTGCCCCGAGTATATTGGGAATGATCAGATGTTGATGGAAGATTTCTATCGGACTTTGAATGATGACTTGCAGGGCAAAATTAGCGTAGGACAAGTGAACTTGTTTGCGGAGTTATTTAACATGGCTTGGGGTTTCAAATCTTCTTCGCGATCGAAGGTTAGGGAGCTTTCGAGTAAGAGAAGGGTTGATTCGTATGGTGCTCCAAGTAAGAAAACTAAGGGCGCGAGTGCGAGTATGGGTAACGTGGAGAAAGGTTTGACGAGTTCTAATGCGCCTAGATGTTTCAATTGTGGTGTTAGGGGCCACAAGTTATGGGAATGCACAATGCCGAGAAGTGATGACGAAATGTGCTACTATTGTCATAAAGAGGGACATCGCAAGCCGGATTGTCCTGAGTTAGCGGCGGCGAATGCCGCAAGGAGACGTTAAGGTACGTTTCATTTTAATAGATACGTCCTTTGATTATTTGTTTTGTGCCGATGAATTCGGGTTTGTTAATGCTTTGTGTTGTGCATATTGTTATGGGTGACGTTCCCAATGGAATTACCCTAAGGTGACATTTTGAATGTCGGGCGAAGGGCGTAAGACTTGGTGTAACCAAGCATTCCTTAGTATTTGGGAAATGTTTCTACCAAGCCATGGAAGTGGGTTTTGGTGTTCGGTTGTTAGAGCGTGTTCGCTCTCGTGTTGAAGTCAATGAACCATGAGGTTCGACGGGTGGGATGAAACCCGAGAAATCGAGTGTTGATCTCGATGTAGGTTGGTAAAAGAGTCTGGATGCCGCGACATTAGGTGCTTCTTTCATACCTACTAGCGTGGTGTTCGACTCCGATTGTGTTGTGGTTACATTGTACTTAGGGTGTCGGAGAGAAACCCTTAGGTACATGAGTGACGGGGTGGAGGTTGACAAACTATAGGAATTGGATGATTGCGAGGTTAAAGTTTGTGCAAATAGTGGTGAACTCTTCGTTCGAAGTGTTTAAGGATTGGTTAAAAACCTCCGTGTGCTCAAGATTGGAGCAAGATGTAGTGATGGGTCGTGTGAACCCAATTGTTGGTAAAGTCTACCTTTGGTAGCATTGTACGGTTGTACAAGATGCGGTTATGGAACGTAGTTCCAAGTGGGGGAGTTACACTCCCGCACGAGAAAGTTTTAGTGTGAGATTTCGTAGGATGCTCATAGTAGATCCGAAATTCGTGTCGGGACCTAGTTATGGTCAACTTATGGTAAAGTACAATTTCAGTTAATTTGTACTTAAGGTGTCGGATTTGAATTATCACCAAGGTGGTAATGTGGAAATCTCGTTGAGAGATAATGGACGTATTTAATGAGCAAGATGAAATCCCTCGGCTAAGGGATGTGTGTGTGGGATTCTCTTTTAGAGAATTATTGTTTTGTGCCTATGTTCGATGTAGGTGGTTCTTGCTCGATTGTGTGAATGGTTAGTGGTATCCGTTAGGATTCACTATGGCGTAGCAGAGCGCGGTGTTACGCTACTCGTTGTTCGAGGCCAAAACGGACGTTGATTGGTGAAGCATGACCTTCGGGGTCCGCTGACTTCATCATGGGAGTAGTGTCATATTGGTGAAGCATGACCTTCGGGGTCCGCTGACTTCATCATGGGAGTAGTGTCATATTGGTGAAGCATGACCTTCGGGGTCCACTGACTTCATCATGGGTGTAGTGTCGATGTGCTAAGACACCACTCGGAGTGAAGTATCGACGTGTTAAGATGCCACTCCAAGGACTATCACGGGTGAAGTGTCGACGTGTTAAGACGCCACCTGGGGTGAAGCATCGACGTGTTAAGATGCCACCCGAGGAATTAGTGTACGCGGTGCTAAGTATACTAATGGATATTTGTGATGGGAGTAGTGTTATATCGGCATGGTATAACATTATCAGGAAATGTGAGTACCGGTGGGAAATGCGAGTACCATTCCTTGTGTGTGGTTTGGGACGTAAATATCGGGTTGTTCGTATTCACAATGTTTCGGGTTGTACGATTGTCCCTGTTGGTTGGACTCATAGTTTGAGGTAGTGAATGTCGGGTAGTTCGGGTTCACTAAGACTTGGGTTGTACAGCCATCCTCGGTTATACTATGTGGTAGAGGTAGTGAATATCGGTTTGCGCGTATTCACGATGACTCGGGTTGTGCGGTCATTTTGTTATGGGAAATATGGATTGGCTTGGTGAATTTTGGGTTGTTGCGAATTCACTAAGGTTCGGGTTGTTTCGACCATCCTCCATATGTGTTCAGGCTCGGGTTGTTTCGGCGGTGTTGTGTGATCTATCGGTTGTTTTATACACCGATGGTGGGGTCGTAAGGACCATATCGTGTTGTGATATATTGGTTGTTTTATACGCCAATGGTGGGGTCGTAAGGACCATATCGTGTTGAGATCTATTGGTTGTTTTGTACGCCAATGGTTGGGTCGTGAGGACCATGTTATGGGTTTAGTGATTCGATAGCCGTGCTTTGCTCACATGTTGTTACGGGTGTGACAATAGTCGATTTTGTACACCTTGGGATTTGCATTGCCATAGTTGTTTTAGGGACTATCGGTTTTAGCCTTTGCTTATGATGTTGCAATAGCTGCATATTGGTCGTGTTGCGCACTACAAGGGATGTTATGTGGTAAGTGTAAATCCGTAAGGATTCATTTTGTTCGGTCTTCATCGTTCGGGTTGTTGACCTTAGGTTGAGACTTGGTTGCTTTTAGCATTGTACTTGGTAATGGTATGCTAGAAGGTTGATATCTCGGTTCGAGATTGGATGAGTTTTACCGATGTGAGGGATTGAGCAAGGTTTAGTGCTCGGATTGTGATTTGATAAATCGCGTGTGACGATTTTGGTTGTTAAAGGCGATTCATTAGGAAGAATTGTCTAGGAAAGTCGGATTGGGATTATGTTTGAGGACCGTTGAGTGTGGTCTGTTCGGTTAAATGGCGCAGATCGCGAGGACGCGATCATGTCTAAGTGGGGGAGAGTTGTAAGACCCTGTTTCCATTTTAGTTGATCAGGACGCCGTCCAGGATTCGGGACGCCATCCAGCAAAGAAGAGCTGGACGCCGTCCAATATTTGGGACGCCGTCCAGTTGGCCTGTCGGGCCAGCTGTGATATTTTAGATTTTAAAAAGGGGCAAAGTGGTAATTTCACTTGGGTGTCAGTTTGGAGCCCTCAAAACTGATCCATTGGTCATTTGTGGATCTCATTTCATCCTCACAAACACTCTCATCCATATCTAGTGAGAGAGTAAGGGTTTAGAGAGAGAGAGAGAGAGAGAGAGAGAGAGAGAGAGAGCTTGATTTGAAGAAGAAGAAGAAGGAGTCAGATTCTCACCAAAGCTCGGGTTCTAAAGTTGTTCATCTCGCTCCTAGCTACGTTGTGGTAGTATTGGTAAGTTCAAACTCCGAATTTCATTTGTTAGATTTGATATTCAAGTTAGGGTTTGAGCTAGATTTGTTGTGAAACCCTTTTAGGTGATGAAATGGGTTTATGGTGATTAGTTATTCATGTCACTTGGCGGGTTTTGGGTTGGTTGACGATTTGGCCTTGATTAGGCTTTGATCTTGAGTTTAATCACTAGGTTTAGTGATTATGGAAGTGTTGGAACACTTTTGGGTGTGTTTGGTTACCTAATTTTGAAATGGGTCGAATTAGGGTTTTGGTGTCAAAATGGGTAAGACACGTGTTTAACACTTGTGTTCGGGTTAAATCGGTGTGTTAGGACCATTTTCAGTCGTGTTAGTGAATGTTGGTTAGTTTGGGCGCGATTTGTGCTTGGAAGTACATTTGGGTCGAAATTGCACTAAGTGTCGGTTGGGTTGGTTTGTAAGTCAACCCTAATTGTGTTGTTTGTATGGTGATAATGGAATAGGTACATTCCATCGGCGCGTTGCGGATTATTCGGTAGCATTCATCAAGGCGAAAAGGTGAGTGTTAATATCCTATGTGCATATGTATGTGTAGGATGGGTGCGGGTCGGGTGAAGTGGTTCTCGGTTATAGAGCTCACTTCACATATAAGTGGATTTAATGGACTTGTGTATAGGTCCAATTGGCACGGTTGTGCGTTTTGGTTGACCACCTTTGGCGAGGTACATGTTTTGTGTGTACATTATCACACGTGGTTGTGTTGTGGATGATATAACCTCAATGGTGAAGGGTTTTGATGTTGAGAAGTGAGTCGCGTGTGGATGCTGATTCACGATGATGCGTGTAGTTTCGGTCATCTTATTGAATTGTGAAAGTGAATCTAGTGTAGTTCGGATTCACGATGACGCATGTAGTTCGGTCATCTTATTGAGGTAGTGATCTCGGGTAGTTCGGATTCACTAAGGCTCGTGTAGTTCGGCCAACCTCGATGTTGTTGTGATAGTGAAGATAGTAGTCACGTGTGGATGTGGATTTACTAAGGCTCGTCTAGTTCTGCCAAATCTTCATTGTGGTATTCGGTTCTCGGTATTGGGTTAAGGGGTTAACCTTGAACGTTTATATATTGTTATATATATTAATGTATTGTTGTGATGTAGCTAACCCTCCGGGTGTAGCTCATTGGCGTTGTTAACATCGTCGTTGGTGAACTTATATTTGTTGATGTATCCTTAACTTGTTGCTTAGTGGTTGTACGGTATGCTTAGACTAGCTTGCCTTTACGATTGGATGCTCCAGTATGCGGTATTTGATATTTTGTGTGGCGTGTCCATTTTATGCATATATATGTATGTAGTGTATTCTCACTCACTAAGCGTTAGCTTACCCTCTTGTTGTTTACATTTTTATAGATTGCATGGATGCGGTGGCTCGAGTAAGCGTGGGAACTAGTGAGCTTGTGTAGTTTGCTTTAGAAGACTTGCTTTTGGATTTGATTAAGATTGGGTAGCGTATCCCCAATCCCATGCTCGTTCTATGTTTTGTATAAACTAAATTGGGTCGAAATGGTCACTTTGTGGTAATTTGGGTCGATGTGGGCCCGGTGTTGTAAAACTCGGTTTTATTGTGGAAAACTCTTAGGTTTAACTATTATAACATATTGTGAAAGTGTTTTGGTTTAAAAGTGTCGGGAAGCGGGTTTTCCGCTCGCGTGTGTTTGAAAAACTGATCAGAACTTTTTAGTGTATTTGGACGCCGTCCCAGATGGCTGGACGCCGTCCAGTCCTTCAGAGCTGGACGCCGTCCAGATAGCTGGACGCTGTCCAGATGAACTGTCCCAGAATTTTTTTTTATTGGCACGATTTTGGAAGGATAACGGGTTGGATTGTTACAGCTTCATCAACTGATCTCTTACTCTCTCTCAATATATTTATATTTATATTTTATAATTATAATTTTAATATTAAGTTAATAATAATAAAGTTATAGTAGCGAATGTTTTAAGTTTGTAAGTAGAAATTCTGTCCGTGTAACACTACGCGATTAATACCCATTGTAAGTTATGTTCAACCTTTTTAAATTAATGTCTCGTAGCTAAGTTATTATTATGTTTATTTAAGTCGAAGTAATCGTGATGTTGGACTAAATATTAAAGACGGGGTTATTGGGCTTTGGACCATAATTGGTGTTTGGACAAAAGACCGACACTTGTGAAAATTGGACTATGTGCTATTAATGAGCTTTATATTTGTTTAATTGAATGATAGTTCATTAATTTAATATAAAGATTTACAATTTGAGGTAATTATAAATAACCTCATACACTCGATCGAACACGATGGGCGGGATATTTATAAATACTAATAATCGTTCATTTAACCTGACACGGGAATGGATTAATAGTCAATGGACTCATTAAAACAGGAGTGGATTACATACAAGGAAAATTGGTGTAATTGTTAACAAAGTATTAAAACCTTGGATTACACGCAGTCGATAACCTGGTGTAATTATAAACAAAGTATTAAGACCTTGTTACAGTTTAAGTCCCCAATTAGTTGGAATATTTGACTTCGAATATAAGGGTAATTTGATGAGGACACTCGCACTTTATATTTATGACCGATGGACTATTATGGACAAAAACCAGATGGACGTATCGAATAATCCAGGACAAAGAACAATTAACCCATGGTAATAAATTAAAATCAACACGTCCAACATCATGATTACGGAAGTTTAAATAAGCATAATTCCTTTATTTTATATCCCATCGCACTTTTATTTATCGTCATTTTATTTATCGTACTTTAAATTATAGCACTTTTAATTATCGCACTTTTATTTATCATCATTTACTTTGCGCTTTAAATTAAGTTATATTTATATTTAATATTTTACATTAGGTTTTAATTGTGACTTAAGACATAAAATCGACAAACCGGTTACTAAACGGTAAAACCTCCCTTTTATAATAATAATAATAATACTACTTATATATATATATATATATATATATATATATATATATATATATATATATATATATATATATATATATATATATACAAATATAGTGTTTAAAAATATAGCGTTAAACTCAGCAGATCCCTGTGGAACTAATCAGACTTACTAAAAACTACACTACTCTACGATTAGGTACACTGCCTATAAGTGTTGTAGCAAGGTTTAGGTATATCCCATTCAATAAATAAATAAATAACTTGTGTAAAATTGTATCGTATTTAATAGTATTTCGTAGTAAAATATAATCTATTTCGTACTACACCCCGCACAAAACCAAGTATTTTTGGCGCCGCTGCCGGGGACGCCATAGAACGCTATAATAAAAAAAAATAGTTTTTAAGCTATTTTTGTAAAAATATATTTACATAAGTTTTTAATATTAAAAACAAAAATATAAAAACAAGAAAAAGAAAAAAATATATATATCTATATTTTTAAAGTTTAGCTAAATTAAAAAAAAGGTTATATTTTTATTTATTGTTAAAAGTTATAAAAACTAATAAGTAATTTTTTTTAATTTATAAGTTTTATTTCTATAAATTAAAAATCAGAAAAAAATTAAAAGTATACGGGCCGAGTACTGTAGCAGCCCAATCAATCCGGCCTGGTAACTAACTCCATGCGAACGCATGGAATTCGATCACAAACCTCATGCGATCGCATGAGGTGATGTGACAGACCTGGTACCTCTGACGTACGAATTAGGGTTAGGGTTTAATAATAATTATTATTAATTAATTAGTAATTAGGGTTTAGTTTTTTAATATTTAGTTTAGTTTTAGTTTATTTAATTTTGTATTTTAAGTTTTAATTAGTTTTATTAATATATAAATTAATACTTTTATAAAATAATAATATAAAAATATTATTTTTTTAAAATAAGTAATTTTATCATTTTTTATATCTTTTTATAAATTTTATATTTTTATCTTTTAATTTATAATTTGTATATATTTATCGTTCGTAATTTGTTTTAAACTTAGTATTTTGCCATAGTTATTTTATATTTCTAGATTTTAAGGTTTTGCCATAAAATCCCTTAAGTGCTTTTTCTTTTGAATAAGATTTAGATGCTTTAGAATTTTACAACATCGCTTATCGCTTTATTATTTAATAGATTTTAGTGCCTTTAAAGTTATTGCCATTTTGGATTTAGAATTCCTTTAAGCTTTAATACCTTTAGACGCAACTTTTAGTCTTAAGTTTTTAGAATTCTAAGTTTCGACGCTTTATTTTCTTATTTTTATTTTTCGACTTTTCGTTTTTCGACGATTGTTTTTCAACTCTTATTTCTCGACGCGCTTTTTCTTTCTCATTCTACACTCTAGTTTTTAGGACATAGAATTTCCGTTGTTTTCTTTAAATTTCGACGAAAAATTATTTTAAGCGGTTAAATTGATAGGCATCCAAAATTTTCTGCTTCGTAGTAATAGTTGGATTTGTTAGTGGCGAGTTGTGGGCTTCCGATTTAAAGGGTCCTGGCTACCTGCTGCATCTATTGGCTATTCGAAACGTGGGCAAAATCAGAAAAGTCTATTAAATTGATAACTTTAATAATTTTTATCTTTATAACTAATAGGATATTCAGTGAATGCACCGAGCAAAACGTTCACCACCTTTCATACGTTCACCAACTGTAACTCGATCAAGACATCTTGCTAATATTGTCACCGTTGATTTTTCTTTAGAATCATCATCTAGTCGACCAAGTACTCCAATTCAAATTTCCGATAATCCATTTTTTGAACCCGGCCTCACAATTGAGAACCCGGAGGATATTCTAGGACAATTCAGAGATCCTGAACCACTAATCATTCCTCCTGAACCACAAATCATTCAACCAGAGATTGTCAAGGAAGAAACCATTAAATCAGAATCTTCTAGTGATTCAGATTCAACAAATTCAATCATGGAAAATCAGGAACCTCTAAGTATGGAAGATCGAATGAGAGCTACACGCATGGGCCAAGGTCACGCCATTACTCAACCAGACATTAATGCGCCAGATTATGAAATCAAAGGACAAATCCTACACATGGTAACTAATCAGTGCCAATTTAATGGTATGCCAAAAGAAGATCCAAACGAATATCTTCGAACCTTTAATAGGACATGTACTCTAATTAAAATTAGAGAAGTTAAGGATGAACATATCTATCTTATGTTATTTCCCTGGACTTTAAAGGGAGAAGCCAAAGATTGGTTAGAATCATTACCTGAAGGAGCGATTGATACATGGGATGTTTTAGTTGAAAATTTTCTTAAAAGATTCTTTCCGGCATCTAAAGCCGTTAGACTTCAAGGAGAAATTGTTACGTTCACACAAAAGCCAAATGAAACTCTATATGAAGCGTGGACAAGATTCGGAAAGTTGTTGAGAGGATATCCTCAACATGGTTTAGACACTTATCAAATAGTAAAAATATTCTACCAAGGATACGACATTACTACACGAAAAGACATCGACATAGCAGCTGGTGGTTTCATTATGAAGAAAACCGCAATTGAAGCTTACAAAATTATTGATAACACAGCCGCCCACTCACATGAGTGGCATCAAGAAAAAGACATCGTTAGATCATCTAAAGCGGCTAGAGCTGATTCTAGCCATGACTTTGATTCCATTTCCGCAAAGTTAGATGCTTTCGAGAGACGAATAGAAAAGATGACTAAAGATATTCACGCAATACGAATTATTTGTGAGCAGTGTGGAGGACCACATTTAACAAAATATTGTCTCAGTATTGAACAAACAATGGAACAAAGAGAGAATGTTTCATACATGAACCAAAGGCCTGAAAATAATTATCAAAATAATTATCAACCGCCAAGACCAAACTACAATCAAAATCAGAATTATAACCGAAATGTTCCATACAACAACCAACAAGGTCCTAGCAATCAACAAGTATCAAATAATACTTATAATCAGTAAAGACCTATTTTTCCAAATAAACCACCACAAACCGATGATAAAAAGCCAAATTTAGAAGATATGATATCGAAGCTAGTTGAATCTCAAACTCAATTTTTCACTTCTCAGAAACAAACTAATGAACAAAATGCTCAAGCATTTAGAAATCAACAAGCTTCTATCCAAAATCTGGAACAAGAAGTAAGTAACCTAGGCAGGTTAATTGGAGAAAGAAAACCGGGGAGTCTACCTAGCGATACAAATGCTAACCTCTGAAATGAAACAGCTAAAGCCATTACCACAAGAAGTGGTATTACACTTAAACCACCTGAAATACCTGTAAATTCTGATGACTCTATTCCTACTACACAGGCATCACAGCCTGAGCAAAAGAAGAAAACAGAACCGGTAGGTGAAAAGGTTAATGAAGATAACATAGTTAAGGCATAGCCTTATGTTAAACCATACCAACCACCGCTTCCTTACCCGAGTAAAATGAGAAAAGAAAGACTTGAAGTCGAGCAATCCAAATTTTTGGATATGTTTAAACAAATAAATGTCATTCTTCCTTTCATTGATGTGATTTCAGGAATGCCAAGATATGCTAAATTCTTGAAAGATCTAATCACAAATAGAAGAAAAATGGAAGAACTCTCGGCTGTTACTATGAATGCTAATTGTTCTGCAGTGCTGTTGAATAAACTACCAGAAAAACTCTCTGATCCAGGAAGTTTCACAATTCCATGTTTTCTGGGTAGTCTTAGTTCAATAGAAGCATTGGCAGATTTAGGTGCTAGTATAAATTTAATGCCGTATTCACTATACGCTAAACTAGACCTCAGAGAATTGAAACCAACACGAATAAGCATACAACTAGCAGACCGATCAGTAAAATATCCTAGAGGGATAATGGGGAACATGCTAGTTAAAGTTGGTACTTTTTTATTTCCAGTAGACTTTGTTATTCAGGACATGGAAGAAGATTCTCAAGTTCCTCTTATATTAGAAAAACCATTCTTAAACATGGCTAAAGCAATAATAGACGTATTCGGTAAGAAACTGACCCTAAGTATAGAGGATGAGAGTGTTACTTTTTCTGTTGATAGAGCCATGCAACAACCGCAATCTGCAGATGATACATGTTATTATGTTTAAACTATAGATTCACATGCAGAATTGTTAGAAGAATTTCCAGAATTACAAGGAACATGAGAATGTTCTTTAGGAGAAGGAACTGAACCAATTGATGAAGCTGAAATGTTAGCCGCACTTATGGCTAATGAATACGAACCAACAACAGAAGAACTTCAAATTCTAAATGAGGAAGACAGATATCGATACAAATCATCGATAGAAGAACCACATATATTAGAGTTAAAGCCACTTCCAAACCATTTTGAATACGCTTATTTACATGGTGAATCTGAATTACCTGTAATAATTGTAGTGACCAGAACTTTTCCATGTTTATATATATATTAAATGAAATTGTTATTTACATGATTAAGTGTTTCCAACATGTTAAGCAATCAAACTTGTTAAGACTTGATTAATTGAAATAGGTTTCATATAGATAATTGACCACCCAAGTTGACCGGTGATTCACGAACGTTAAAACTTGTAAAAACTATACGATGACATATATATGGTTATATATATAGTTAACATGATTTTATTATAAGTATGTATCTCATTAGGTATTTTAACAATGAGTTATATACATAAAAATGAGACTATTAATTTAAGAAACTCGAAAACGATATATATATATATATATATATATATATATATATATATATATATATATATATATATATATATATATATATATATATATATATATATATATATATAACGATTATCGTTATAACAACGTCTTACTAGGTACATATGAATCATATTAAGATATTGATACACTTGGTTAATTATGTTAAATGATAAGTAAATATATTATTAAGTGTATTAACAATGAAATACATATGTAAAAATAAGACTACTAACTTAATGATTTCGAAACGAGACATATATGTAACGATTATCGTTGTAACGACATTTAACTATATATACATCATACTAAGATATATTATATATCATAATATCATGATAATATAACAATTTAACATCTCATTTTTTATAATAAACAATGGGTTAACAACATTCAACAAGATCGTTAACCTAAAGGTTTCAAAACAACATTTACATGTAACGACTAACGATGACTTAACGACTCAGTTAAAATGTATATACATGTAGTGTTTTAATATGTATTCATACACTTTTGAAAGACTTCAAGACACTTATCAAAATACTTTTACTTAACAAAAATTCTTACAATTACATCCTCGTTCAGTTTCATCAACAATTCTACTCGTATGCACCCGTATTCGTACTCGTACAATACACAGCTTTTAGATGTATGTACTATTGGTATATACACTCCAATGATCAGCTCTTAGCAGCCCATGTGAGTCACCTAACACATGTGGGAACCATCATTTGGAAACTAGCATGAAATATCTCATAAAATTACAAAAATATAAGTAATCATTCATGACTTATTTACATGAAAACAAAATTACATATCCTTTATATCTAATCCATACACCAACGACCAAAAACACCTACAAACACTTTCATTCTTCAATTTCCTTCATCTAATTGATCTCTCTCAAGTTCTATCTTCAAGTTCTAAGTGTTCTTCATAAATTCCAAAAGTTCTAGTTTCATAAAATCAAGAATACTTCCAAGATTGCAAGTTTACTTCCAAGTTTTCTAAATCCATTCCAAGTAATCATCCAAGATCAAGAAACCTTTGTTACTTACAGTAGCTTATCTTTCTAATACAAGGTAATAATCATATTCAAACTTTAATTCAATTTCTATAACTATAACAATCTTATTTTGAGTGGAAATCTTACTTGAAATTATTTTCGTGTCATGATTCTGCTTCAAGAACTTTCAAGCCATCCAAGGATCCTTTGAAGCTAGATCCATTGTTTTCATTTCCAGTAGGTTTATCCAAGGAACTTGAGGTAGTAATGATGTTCATAACATCATTCGATTCATACTTAAAAAGCTGTCTTATTCAACGTTATAAACTTGTAATCACTAGAACATAGTTTAGTTAATTCTAAACTTGTTCGCAAATAAAAGTTAATCCTTCTAACTTGACTTTTAAAATCAACTAAACACATGTTCTATATCTATATGATATGCTAACTTAATGATTTAAAACCTGGAAACACGAAAAACACCGTAAAACCGGATTTACGCCGTCGTAGTAACACCGCGGGCTGTTTTGGGTTAGTTAATTAAAAACTATGATAAACTTTGATTTAAAAGTTGTTATTCTGAGAAAATGATTTTTATTATGAACATGAAACTATATCCAAAAATTATGGTTAAACTCAAAGTGGAAGTATGTTTTCTAAAATGGTCATCTAGACGTCGTTCTTTCGACTGAAATGACTACCTTTACAAAAACGACTTGTAACTTATTTTTCTGACTATAAACCTATACTTTTTCTGTTTAGATTCATAAAATAGAGTTCAATTTGAAACCATAGCAATTTGATTCACTCAAAACGGATTTAAAATGAAGAAGTTATGGGTAAAACAAGATTGGATAATTTTTCTCATTTTAGCTACGTGAAAATTGGTAACAAATCTATTTCAACCATAACTTAATCAACTTGTATTGTATATTATGTAATCTTGTAAGACCCGAATATTTAATTTGTATACTTGTTATTAAAGATATTCGAGAATGGGTTTGGTTAAAACATGTATACACATAAATAAAGGCGAAGAAGCTGTTGCTGGCATTCTGCGCGCCGCGCAAGGCGGCCGCGCGCCGCGCAAGGCGGCCGCGCGCCGCGCAACCGCGCTGACAGAACTCCCTTTGTTTTTATTTATTTAAATGAAGGGTATAAGGGTAAATTCACTTGGAGGCCGGATTTGTGTGCCATATTAGCTACTTTGGATCAGTTTTGGATCATTTTCATGTCCATTCATCCCTTCCAAATATCTAGAGAGAGATTAGAGGTTTTGGTGAAGAAGAAGCTCGAATCGTTCAAAGTCTCGGGTTTTAAAGTTGTTCCTTTCGTTCTCGGCTACGCGGTGATAGTATTGGTAAGCTCAAACTCCGAATTTCATTTATTTGATTTGATATTCAAGTTAGGGTTTTGAGTTAGATTGTTGTGTAACCCTTTTAATTGATGAAATGGGTTTAGTGATGCTAGTAATCGGATTTATTGTTAATTGTTGGTGAATTTTGGGTTGGTGAACTAACTGGCCATGTTTAGAACTTGAAATTGGGTTTAATCACTTAGGTTAGCGAATATGGAAGTATTGAAACTCATTTGAGGTTATTTGGTTGACTAAGTTTGACTTTGGGTCAAATTAGGGTTCGGTGGTGAATATGACCCAATTGGCGATTTAATGAGGTTTATAAACTTAAAATGGATTAAGTTAAAGTATAGAACCGAGTTAAATGTGTTTTGGTGTCAAATCTTGTAAAGGATGAGATTTTGACCTTTATGGGTCAAAATTAGGGTTTAAGTATCAAAATGGGTATGACACGTGTTTGACACTTGAGTTCGGGTTTAATTGGCATATTTAGGACCATTCTCACTTGTGTGAGTGATTATTGGTTAGTTTGGGCGCGGTTTGTACTTGGTAGTGCATTTGGGTCAAATTTGCACTAAGTGTCGAATTGGGTTGATTTGTGAATCCACTCTAAGTGTATTGTTGTAATTGTGATAATGGATTAGGTACTTTCCATTGGCGAGTTGCGGTTTACTTGGAAGCGTTCTTCAAGACTTCAAGGTGAGTGTTAATATCCTATATGCATATGTATGTGTAGGATGGGTGCGGGTCGGGTGAAGTGATTCTCATCTATAGAGCTCACTTCACATGTAGGTGGATTTGATGGACTTGTGCATAGGTCCAATTGGCACGGTTGTGCGTTTTGGTTGACTACCTTTGGCAAAGTACACATTTTGGGTGTACGTTATCACACGTGGTTGTGAGTGGAATAATTATGCGTGTATGTATATAATTTATTTAGTTGTGTTGTATGAATGTGGTATTGTCGCGTTGTTTAAGACACCACGTTCTATGAAACGAGTAGTATTGTCGCGTTGTTTAAGACACTACTCATTGTTGGATCGTCATGTGGCATTGTCGCGTTGTTTAAGACACCACATTGTAAAGGAGTGGATTTCGCGTTGTTTAAGACACCACTTTGTAAAGGAGTGGATGTCGCGTTGCTTAAGACACCACATTGAATAGGAGTGGATGTCGCGTTGTTTAAGACACCACTCATCGTGTTGAATGGCATGTGGATTCGTCGCGTTGTTTAAGACGCCACATTGTCAAGGGTGAGTGAGTCGCGTTGTTTAAGACATCACCCGGGGGATTAGTGACTACGCGTTGATTAAGTAGCACTAACGGATGTTATGAACTCCAACGGTCTTGTAAGTACTGTTTCCCTTGTTCGAATTGGTTAACCATGGTTGTATGAATTATGTATTGGCATATTTAATTATGAACTATATGCTATTGGTATTGCTAGCTAATGTGGATTTGCGGTTATTGGTATATGCACGATATGTTGCATGATTGTCGAATTGCTAATTCGTGATTAATGTTGTATTGTCGTGATGTAGTTAACCCTCCGGGTGTAGTTATTGGCGTTGTTCACATTGACGTTGGTGAACTTACCTTATTGATGGTATTATTAGCTTGTTGCTTAGTGATCGTACGGTATACTTAGATTAGCTTGCCTTTAGGCTTGGACGCTCCGGTATGCGGTATTTGTTTATTTATGTGGCGTGTCCATTTTATGCATATATATGTATGTAGTATATTATCATTCACTAAGCGTTAGCTTACCCTCTCGTTGTTGACTCTTTTTATAGATTGCATGCGGATGGTGGCTCGGGTAAGCGCGAGGATTAGAGGACTTGCATAGTTTGCGTAGAAGGCTTGCTTTTGGATTTATTAGGATTGGGTAGTGTATCCCCAATCGCCATGCTCGGCTTTGTTTTGTATTAAGAGTCTTATGGTCTAAAATTGTATTTTGATACTTAAAGGGTAATTTGGGCACGTGTGGGCCCCACTTTGTAAAACTCGCTCAAACCTTAGTTATGTGCTAGTTTTACATATATTAATGTACGGTTAAAAGCGTTTTGGCTAAATGTGTCGGGAAGTCGCTCATCTTTTTCTCATTAAAGGCAACCGGCAACAGCCAGCTTTTGCGCGGCGCGCAAGCTGGGGCGCGCGGCGCGCAAACAGTCTTCCAGCAAAAATTTTTTTTTTGTTTGAAATTTCGTCGTGTTTGGTCGGTTACGGTTTGGGTTGTTACAAG
Source organism: Rutidosis leptorrhynchoides (assembly GCF_046630445.1). NCBI lineage: Eukaryota > Viridiplantae > Streptophyta > Magnoliopsida > Asterales > Asteraceae > Rutidosis > Rutidosis leptorrhynchoides. The sequence goes on from NC_092335.1 coordinate 574,104,301, forward strand.
TGGTATCAGAGCATGGTCTAAGGGATTTAGGTGACTTGAGATAGGTGCCTAGACTTAGACTTTTGTGTGCGCGTAATTTGTTGCGGGACTTGTAGGATTACGGGTCAGGAACGGGTTTAGTTAGTGCCTTGTTTATAGGTCGACTAACGTTTATATTAGTAATGCGGATATTATTAATATATTATCTGTGTTGTGGTGTAATTCTCGCTTGTGCTTCTATCGCGTAGAATTTTGTTTGTGTTTGTTTATAGCATCGAGCGAGGCGGTCGTTGTACTAACGAGTCGATGCGGCGTGCGTGCGTAATAAGAACTTGCAGACCTTATTACGGGTGCAAATCGTGTCTAACAAGTGATGTACGCCTGAAAGCCGGATCCTTTGGTAAGCACAACTTGGATTTCGGACGTCGAAGGGTGTTTCCGTACTATTGATTGCCCTCCTGAGAGAAAGACGAGACTCGCTACAAGTTTGTTGCGGGGTAGGGCAAGGGATTGGTTGGATGGTAAGATTGATCTTGTCGGTGGCGAGATGTTTATGGCTTTATCGTGGGACGACTTTAAGGAGGAATTCTTCGAGGAGTTCCGGACTTCGGCCGATTTGTGGGAATTGCGTAATGAGTTGCGAAATTTGCGACAAGGACCTATGGATTTGAGTACTCTCAAGACGACCTTTATGGCGAAGGCTCGTTTCTCTCCGGAGTATTTGGGGAATGTTCGGTGCCGTTTGAGTTTGAGTTGTTAAATGCCTTGTGTTGTGCATATTGTTGTTATGGGTGACGTTCCTAATGGAAGTACCCTATGGTGACGTTTTGATTGATGGGCGAAGGGCGTAAGACTTGGTGTAACCAAGCATTCCTTAGTATTTAGGAAATGTTTCTACCAAGCCACGAGAATGGTTTTGGTGTTCGATTGTTAAGCGCGTGTTCGCTTTCATGTCGAAGTGATGCACCATGAGGTTCGTCGGGTGATTGGAACCTTTGAGATCGAGTGTTTAAAATCTCGATGCATGTTGGTAAGGGAGTCTTTATGACGCGACATTAGGTGCTTCTTTTATACCTACTAGCGTGGTGTCGACTCCGGTTGTGTTGTAGTTACATTGTGCGTAGGGTACCGGGAGAAACCCTTAAGTACATGAGTGACTAGGTGAAATTCGACAAACTAAAGCAATTGGATAATTGCGAGTGTATAGTTCGTGTAATCTGTGGTACACTTTTCATTCAAAGTGTTTAAGGATAGGTTAAGATCCTTAGTATGCTCAAGGTTTGGAGCAGGGTATGGTAATGGGTCGTGTGAACCCAATTGTTGGTAAAGTCTACCTTTGGTAGCATTGTACGGTTGTACATGACGTGGTTATGGAGCGTAGTTCCAAGTAGGGAAGTTACACTCCCGCACGAGGGGACCTTAGGGTGAGATTTCGGATGACGTTTTTGGTAGGTCCAAAACTTGTGTTGGGACCTAGTCTTGGTCGATTTGTGGTAGAGTACAATTACGGTTAAGTTGTACTTATGGTTTGGATTTAAATTATCACCGAGGTGGTAACGTGGTAAATCTCGTTGAGAGATAATGGGCGTGTTTGGCGAGCAAGGTGAAATCCCTCGGTTAAGGGATGTGCGTATCGGATTCTCTTCTAGAGAAATATTGTTTTGTGCCTATGTTTGATATAGGTGGTTCTTGCTCGATAGTGTGGATGGTTAGTGGTATCCGTTAGGATTTGTTATAGTGGTGAAGCATGACTTTCGGAGTCCGCTGACTTCATCATGAGGTATTGTTATATTGGTGGAGCATGACCTTCGGGGTCCGCTGACTTCATCATGAAAGTAGTGATATATCGATGAAGCATGACCGTTGACAGGGTCCGCTGACTTCATCCGGTGTTGAGTGAACTATCGGTTGTTTATACGCCGATGGTGGGATCGTGAGGACCATGTTGTGTGATTAGTGATGTGATAGCCGTGTTTCGCTCACATGTTGTTACGGGTGTGACAATAGTCGATTTTGTACACCTTAGGTTTAGCGTTGCCATAGTCGTTTTGGGCGCTTTTGGTTTTAGCCGTTGCTTATGATGTTAGGATAGTGGCATATTTGTTATATTGCACGCTACAAAGGGTATTTAGTGGTAAGTGTAATCCGTAAGGATTCATGTGGTTCGATCTTCAACGTTCGGATTGTTGACTTCAAGTTGAGACTTGGTCGCTTTTAGCGCTGTACTCGGTAATGGTACTCTAAGGGATTGGTATCTCGGTATGAGATTGGTTGAGTTTTCCCGATGTTAGGGAATGAGCTTGGTTTTAGTGCTCGGATGGTGATTTGGATAAATCGCGGGTGACGATTTAGTTGTTGAAGGCGATTCGTTGGGAAGAATTGCCTAGGAAAGTCGGATTGGGACTTATGATGAGTACCGTTGAGTGAGGTCCTTTTGGTTAAGTGATGAGGATCACGAGGACGTGATCGAGTCTAAGTGGGGAAGAGTTGTAAGACCCGAATATTTAATTTGTATACTTGTTATTAAAGATATTCGAGAATGGGTTTGGTTAAAACATGTATACACATAAATAAAGGCGAAGAAGCTGTTGCTGGCATTCTGCGCGCCGCGCAAGGCGGCCGCGCGCCGCGCAAGGCGGCCGCGCGCCGCGCAACCGCGCTGACAGAACTCCCTTTGTTTTTATTTATTTAAATGAAGGGTATAAGGGTAAATTCACTTGGAGGCCGGATTTGTGTGCCATATTAGCTACTTTGGATCAGTTTTGGATCATTTTCATGTCCATTCATCCCTTCCAAATATCTAGAGAGAGATTAGAGGTTTTGGTGAAGAAGAAGCTCGAATCGTTCAAAGTCTCGGGTTTTAAAGTTGTTCCTTTCGTTCTCGGCTACGCGGTGATAGTATTGGTAAGCTCAAACTCCGAATTTCATTTATTTGATTTGATATTCAAGTTAGGGTTTTGAGTTAGATTGTTGTGTAACCCTTTTAATTGATGAAATGGGTTTAGTGATGCTAGTAATCGGATTTATTGTTAATTGTTGGTGAATTTTGGGTTGGTGAACTAACTGGCCATGTTTAGAACTTGAAATTGGGTTTAATCACTTAGGTTAGCGAATATGGAAGTATTGAAACTCATTTGAGGTTATTTGGTTGACTAAGTTTGACTTTGGGTCAAATTAGGGTTCGGTGGTGAATATGACCCAATTGGCGATTTAATGAGGTTTATAAACTTAAAATGGATTAAGTTAAAGTATAGAACCGAGTTAAATGTGTTTTGGTGTCAAATCTTGTAAAGGATGAGATTTTGACCTTTATGGGTCAAAATTAGGGTTTAAGTATCAAAATGGGTATGACACGTGTTTGACACTTGAGTTCGGGTTTAATTGGCATATTTAGGACCATTCTCACTTGTGTGAGTGATTATTGGTTAGTTTGGGCGCGGTTTGTACTTGGTAGTGCATTTGGGTCAAATTTGCACTAAGTGTCGAATTGGGTTGATTTGTGAATCCACTCTAAGTGTATTGTTGTAATTGTGATAATGGATTAGGTACTTTCCATTGGCGAGTTGCGGTTTACTTGGAAGCGTTCTTCAAGACTTCAAGGTGAGTGTTAATATCCTATATGCATATGTATGTGTAGGATGGGTGCGGGTCGGGTGAAGTGATTCTCATCTATAGAGCTCACTTCACATGTAGGTGGATTTGATGGACTTGTGCATAGGTCCAATTGGCACGGTTGTGCGTTTTGGTTGACTACCTTTGGCAAAGTACACATTTTGGGTGTACGTTATCACACGTGGTTGTGAGTGGAATAATTATGCGTGTATGTATATAATGTATTTAGTTGTGTTGTATGAATGTGGTATTGTCGCGTTGTTTAAGACACCACGTTCTATGAAACGAGTAGTATTGTCGCGTTGTTTAAGACACTACTCATTGTTGGATCGTCATGTGGCATTGTCGCGTTGTTTAAGACACCACATTGTAAAGGAGTGGATGTCGCGTTGTTTAAGACACCACTTTGTAAAGGAGTGGATGTCGCGTTGCTTAAGACACCACATTGAATAGGAGTGGATGTCGCGTTGTTTAAGACACCACTCATCGTGTTGAATGGCATGTGGATTCGTCGCGTTGTTTAAGACGCCACATTGTCAAGGGTGAGTGAGTCGCGTTGTTTAAGACATCACCCGGGGGATTAGTGACTACGCGTTGATTAAGTAGCACTAACGGATGTTATGAACTCCAACGGTCTTGTAAGTACTGTTTCCCTTGTTCGAATTGGTTAACCATGGTTGTATGAATTATGTATTGGCATATTTAATTATGAACTATATGCTATTGGTATTGCTAGCTAATGTGGATTTGCGGTTATTGGTATATGCACGATATGTTGCATGATTGTCGAATTGCTAATTCGTGATTAATGTTGTATTGTCGTGATGTAGTTAACCCTCCGGGTGTAGTTATTGGCGTTGTTCACATTGACGTTGGTGAACTTACCTTATTGATGGTATTATTAGCTTGTTGCTTAGTGATCGTACGGTATACTTAGATTAGCTTGCCTTTAGGCTTGGACGCTCCGGTATGCGGTATTTGTTTATTTATGTGGCGTGTCCATTTTATGCATATATATGTATGTAGTATATTATCATTCACTAAGCGTTAGCTTACCCTCTCGTTGTTGACTCTTTTTATAGATTGCATGCGGATGGTGGCTCGGGTAAGCGCGAGGATTAGAGGACTTGCATAGTTTGCGTAGAAGGCTTGCTTTTGGATTTATTAGGATTGGGTAGTGTATCCCCAATCGCCATGCTCGGCTTTGTTTTGTATTAAGAGTCTTATGGTCTAAAATTGTATTTTGATACTTAAAGGGTAATTTGGGCACGTGTGGGCCCCACTTTGTAAAACTCGCTCAAACCTTAGTTATGTGCTAGTTTTACATATATTAATGTACGGTTAAAAGCGTTTTGGCTAAATGTGTCGGGAAGTCGCTCATCTTTTTCGCATTAAAGGCAACCGGCAACAGCCAGCTTTTGCGCGGCGCGCAAGCTGGGGCGCGCGGCGCGCAAACAGTCTTCCAGCAAAAAAATTTTTTTGTTTGAAATTTCGTCGTGTTTGGTCGGTTACGGTTTGGGTTGTTACAAATCTTGAGATACCATAGACACGTATACAATGTTTCAACCTATCATGTCGACACATCTATATATATTTCGGAACAACCATAGACACTCTATATGTGAATGTTGGAGTTAGCTATACAGGGTTGAGGTTGATTCCAAAATATATATAGTTTGAGTTGTGATCAATACTGAGATACATATACACTGTTTCGTGGATTGATTCAAGATAATATTTATCGATTTATTTCTGTACATCTAACTGTGGACAACTAGTTGTAGGTTACTAACGAGGACATCTGACTTAATAAACTTAAAACATCAAAATATATTAAAAGTGTTGTAAATATATTTTGAACATACTTTGATATATATGTATATATTGTTATAGGTTCGTGAATCAACCTGTGGCCAAGTCTTACTTCTCGACGAAGTAAAAATCTGTGAAAGTGAGTTATAGTCCCACTTTTAAAATCTAATATTTTTGGGATGAGAATACATGCTGGTTTTATAAATGATTTACAAAATAGACACAAGTACGTGAAACTACATTCTATGGTTGAATTATCGAAATTGAATATGCCCCTTTTTATTAAGTCTGGTAATCTAAGAATTAGGGAACAGATACCCTAATTGACACGAATCCTAAAGATAGATCTATTGGGCCTAACAAACCCCATCTAAAGTACCGGATGCTTTAGTACTTCGAAATTTATATCATATCCGAAGGGTGTCCCGGAATGATGGGGATATTCTTAAATATGCATCTTGTTAATGTCGATTACCAGGTGTTCACCATATGAATGATTTTTATCTCTATGTATGGGATGTGTAATGAAATATGAAATCTTGTGGTCTATTGTTACGATTTGATATATATAGGTTAAACCTATAACTCACCAACATTTTTGTTGACGTTTAAAGCATGTTTATTCTCAGGTGAATACTAAGAGCTTCCGCTATTGCATACTAAAATAAGGACAAGATTTAGAGTCCATGTTTGTATGATATTGTGTAAAAACTGCATTCAAGAAACTTATTTCGATGTAACATATTTGTATTGTAAACCATTATGTAATGGTCGTGTGTAAACAGGATATTTTAGATTATCATTATTTGATAATCTACGTAAAGCTTTTTAAACCTTTATTTATGAAATAAAGTTTATGGGTTGTTTTAAAAATGAATGCAGTCTTTGAAAAATGTCTCATATAGAGGTCAAAACCTCACAACGAAATCAATTAATATGGAACGTTTTTAATCAATAAGAACGGGACATTTCAGTTGGTATCCGAGCGTTGGTCTTAGAGAACCAGAAAATTTGCATTAGTGTGTCTTATCGAGTTTGTTAGGATGCATTAGTAAGTCTGGACTTCGACTGTGTTTTCTTTAAAAATGATTGCTTAACATTTTTGTTGGAAACTATATATTATTAACATGTATATATTATGTGATATATTAATCTCTTAACATGTTTGATATTGTGTGATAGATGTCTACCTCTAGCACAAATCCCATTGACTCACCTAATAATAACGAAGAGTCGAATATATATTGGACTGATTCACAAGTTCCCGAATCAGAACCGGAAGAAGAATCAGAACCGGAAGACGAGGAACCGGAGGAGGAAATAGAACCGGTGGGGGAAATAATAAAACGGTTAAGTAAAAAAAATCCTCAACCAACCGACCAAGGTTAATTATGGTCAAGGGTGTTTCCACCAAGGAAGCAAAATATTGGGAGGATTACCAATTCTCCGATGAATCGGATTCCGACGAGAATTCCGATGATGTTATAGAAATTACCCCAACTGAATTTAAAAAGGCAAAAGAAAATAATAAGGGAAAGGGCATAAAAATAGAGAAATCTAATTCCAACCCCGATGAACTTTATATGTATCGTCAACCCCCGAAGTCCTTAAGTTGTAACAATGACCCGGGAACCTCTAAACCACCAGGTTTTTCTAAACCAATGTGGAAAACGACGGCTCGTATTAGGGGAACATCATATATCCCTAGAAACTTGGTAAAACGAACCAAAACCGAAGAAGAAGAAACGAGCGAGTCAGAATAAGATAGTTGTATTCGTGTGGTGTAATATATGTAATATAGTGTGCTTATGCTTTATGATATATGTAAAAATTGCTTGTATTAATAAGTATTTTTTTTATGAATCTAACTCTTGTCTATTTTACAGTATAAAAACACAAAATGGATAGACAATCCAATATTTTAAGAGACCTACCCGGAGACATGATTGATGAAATCTTGTCTAGAGTCGGTCAGAATTCTTCGGCACAACTATTTACGGCGAAATCAGTTTGTAAGACATTCGAAGAACGTTCCAAGAATGCCTTGGTTTATAAGAGACTTTCGTTTGAAAGATGGGGGATATCACATTGGGAAACCCATAAGTTACGATGTGTTTACTTTGACGCATATATTGCGGGGAACCCAAGTGCTATTTTATGCAACGGGTTAAGAAATTATTTTGACTCAATGTATCCGAACATAGGACTTCATGATTTAGAAAAAGCGGCTAACATGCAACATAAAGAAGCATGTTATGCTTACGGGTTAGTAATGTTCGCTTCTCACCAAAGTGAGAACAAGAACATCGGGCTACAACTATTAAACAAAACATTTCCACAAGTAACGGACTCAGTAGTTGGGGTGAGAAACAAGGTTTTTAGATTGTTACGGGACTGTTGGACAGTACGTAACCCTCATTCCTTTGACGACGTTACAACACGCTGTCTTATCAATGGCCATAACGGTTATGTTCCACAAGACCAAGGATGGGAAGTAGTCCTAGTAAAACCAGAATGCATGACTTGTTTCTGGACGTATGAATTACGTGTCTTTATTGCCTTTGCTGAACGACTTGTGTACTAGCTAGAATTATCTTCACAACTATCTTGTATCAAAGTTATTGTGCGCTATATTTCATGCTTTATGTAAAATAAGCGGTATTGTAAGTTTGTAAAATATTGTATAAAAGTTTGAACGCGAAATATTATTATAATCAGTTTTTCATATAGAATTGTAGTAGTTGAATTGTATATTAGCTACTAAGTATGAACTTAACGGTAGGTACTACCCGAATTTAAACTTATAAAACGCTAATATGAAGAAAAAGCTTTTATAAATGAGTTCATATTATGCTACGAAATACTATTAACTACTCTTAATATTCTGTATGATTAACTTATTCCATTTGACTATTTTAAAGGAAATGGCACCGACTACTCGACACACCGTGAATATGAATGAAGAGGAATTCCGTACTTTTCTAGCTTCAAACATAGCCACAGTACAGGCTGCGCTACATACCAACAATAACCTTGGATCTAGCAGTACAGGAAATCGTGTAGGATGCACCTACAAAGAATTCACTTCCTGCAAACCTTTGGAATTTGATGGAATCGAAGGACCAATCGGATTGAAACGGTGGATCGAGAAGGTCGAATTGGTGTTTGCCATAAGTAAGTGTACTGAAGAGGACAAAGTGAAGTACGCTACGCATACCTTCACAGGTTCTGCGTTAACATGGTGGAATACCTATCTAGAGCAAGTGGGACAAGATGATGCTTACACAATACCGTGGTCAGCATTCAAGTACTTGATGAACGAGAAGTACCGTCCCAGAACCGAGGTCAATAAGCTCACGACAGAACTTAGAGGGTTACGAACCCAAGGATTTGATATTACCACGTACGAAAGACGATTCACAGAATTGTGCCTATTGTGTCCGGGAGCGTTTAAAGATGAGGAAGAGAAGATCGACGCATTTGTGAAAGGATTACCGGAAAGAATCCAAAAAGATATAAGTTCACAAGAGCCCGCCTCCATACAACAGGCATGTAGAATGGCTCATAAACTAGTGAACCAGATTGAGGAAAGAATTAAAGAACAGACGGCTGAAGAGGCTAATGTGAAGCAAGTCAAAAGAAAGTGGGAGGAAAACGATGATAAGAATCACCAATACAACAACAACAGCAATTACAACAATAATCGCAACAATTATCCCAACAATCGTAACATCAATCGCAACTACAACAAATGGCCCAACAACAACAACAACAACAACAACAACAACAACAACAACAACAACAACAACAACAACAACAACAACAACAACAACAACAACAACAACAACAACAACAACAACAACAACAACAACAACAACAACAACAACAACAACAACAACAACTACAACAATCATCCCAACAACAATAACAATCGTAACAACAACAACAATCAGAAGCAGCTATGCCAAAGGTGTGAAAAGTATCACTCGGGGTTCTGCACCAAATTTTGCAACAAGTGTAAAAGAAATGGTCATAGCACGGCGAAGTGTGAGGTCTACGGACCATGGGTTAACAGAACAAAAGGAACAAATGGTGTTGGAACGAGTAATGGCGAAGCAAGTAGTGTCGGAGCAAGTTATGCCAATGTAGTTTGTTATAAATGTGGAAAACCGGGCCACATTATTAGAAATTGCCCGAACCAGGAGAACACGAATGGACAAGGCCGCAGAAGAGTTTTCAATATTAATGCGGCAGAGGCACAGGAAGACCCGGAGCTTGTTACGGGTACGTTTCTTATGGACAATAAATCTGCTTACGTTTTATTTGATTCGGGTGCGGATAGAAGCTATATGAGTAGAGATTTTTGTGCTAAATTAAGTTATCCATTGACGCCTTTGGATAGTAAATTTTTACTCGAATTAGCAAATGGTAAATTAATTTCAGCAGATAATATATGTCGGAATCGAGAAATTAAACTGGTTAGCGAAACATTTATGATTGACTTGATACCAGTAGAGTTAGGGAGTTTTGATGTGATAATCGGTATGGGCTGGTTGAAAGAAGTGAAAGCAGAGATCGTTTGTTACAAAAATGCAATTCGCATTATACGAGAAAAAGGAAAACCCTTAATGGTGTACGGAGAAAAGGGCAACACGAAGCTACATCTTATTAGTAATTTGAAGGCACAACAACTAATAAGAAAAGGTTGCTATGCTATTCTAGCACACGTCGAGAAAGTACAAACTGAAGAAAAGAGCATCAATGATGTTCCCGTCGCAAAAGAATTTCCCGATGTATTTCCGAAAGAATTACCGGGATTACCCCCACATCGATCCGTTGAATTTCAAATAGATCTTGTACCAGGAGCTGCACCAATAGCTCGTGCTCCTTACAGACTCGCACCCAGCGCGATGAAAGAACTGCAAAGCCAATTACAAGAACTTTTAGAGCGAGGTTTCATTAGACCAAGAACATCACCGTGGGGAGCTCCTGTTTTGTTTGTCAAGAAGAAAGATGGTACATTCAGGTTGTGTATCGACTACCGAGAGTTGATCAAACTTACCATCAAGAACCGCTACCCACTACCGAGAATCGATGACTTATTTGATCAACTACAAGGCTCGTCTATTTATTCAAAGATTGACTTACGTTCCGGGTATCATCAAATGTGGGTGAAAGAAGATGATATTCCAAAGACTGCTTTCAGAACATGTTACGGTCATTACGAGTTTATGGTCATGCCGTTTGGTTTAACTAATGCACCAGCTGTGTTCATGGACCTTATGAACCGAGTGTGTGGACCATACCTTGACAAGTTTGTCATTGTTTTCATTGATGACATACTTATTTACTCAAAGAATGACCAAGAACACGGTGAACATTTGAGAAAGGTGTTAGAAGTATTGAGGAAGGAAGAATTGTACGCTAAATTTTCAAAGTGTGCATTTTGGTTGGAAGAAGTTCAATTCCTCGGTCACATAGTGAACAAAAAAGGTATTAAGGTGGATCCGGCAAAGATAGAAACTGTTGAAAAGTGGGAAACCCCGAAAACTCTGAAACACATACGCCAATTTTTAGGACTAGCTGGTTACTACAGAAGGTTCATCCAAGACTTTTCCAGAATAGCAAAACCCTTAACTGCATTAACGCATAAAGGGAAGAAATTTGAATGGAAGGATGAACAAGAGAAAGCGTTTAAGTTATTGAAGAAAAAGCTAACTACGGCACCTATATTGTCATTGCTTAAAGGGAATGATGATTTTGTGATTTATTGTGACGCATCAAAGCAAGGTCTCGGTTGTGTATTAATGCAACGAACGAAGGTGATTGCTTATGCGTCTAGACAATTGAAGATTCACGAACAAAATTATACGACGCATGATTTGAAATTAGGCGCGGTTGTTTTTGCATTAAAGACTTGGAGGCACTACTTATATTGGGTCAAAAGTATTATATATACCGACCACAAAAGTCTTCAACACACATTTAATCAGAAACAACTGAATATGAGACAGCGTAGGTGGATTGAATTGTTGAATGATTACGACATTGAGATTCGTTACCACCCGGGGAAGGCAAATGTGGTAGCCGACGCCTTGAGCAGGAAGGACAGAGAACCTATTCGAGTAAAATCTATGAATATAATGATTCACAATAACCTTACTACTCAAATAAAGGAGGCGCAACAAGGAGTTTTAAAAGAGGGAAATTTAAAGGATGAAATACCCAAAGGATTGAAGAAGCATCTTAATATTCGGGAAGACAGAACCCGGTATAGGGCTGAAAGGATTTGGGTACCAAAATTTGGAGATATGAGAGAAATGGTACTTAGAGAAGCTCATAAAACCAGATACTCAATACATCCTGGAACGGGAAAGATGTACAAGGATCTCAAGAAAAATTTTTGGTGGCCGGGTATGAAAGCCGATGTTGCTAAATATGTAGGAGAATGTTTGACGTGTTCTAAGGTCAAAGCTGAGCATCAGAAACCATCAGGTCTACTTCAACAACCCGAAATCCCGGAATGGAAATGGGAAACATTACCATGGATTTCATCACTAAATTGCCAAGGACTGCAAGTGGTTTTGATACTATTTGGGTAATAGTTGATCGTCTCACTAAATCAGCACACTTCCTGCCAATAAGAGAAGATGACAAGATGGAGAAGTTAGCACGACTGTATTTGAAGGAAGTCATCTCCAGATATGGAATACCAATCTCTATTATCTCTGATAGGGATGGCAGATTTATTTCAAGATTCTGGCAGACATTACAGCAAGCATTAGGAACTCGTCTAGACATGAGTACTGCCTATCATCCACAAACTGATGGGCAGAGCAAAAGGACGATACAAACGCTTGAAGACATGCTACGAGCATGTGTTATTGATTTCGGAAATAGTTGGGATCGACATCTACCGTTAGCAGAATTTTCCTACAACAACAGCTACCATTCAAGCATTGAGATGGCGCCGTTTGAAGCACTTTATGGTAGAAAGTGCAGGTCTCCGATTTGTTGGAGTGAAGTGGGGGATAGACAGATTACGGGTCCGGAGATAATACAAGAAACTACCGAGAAGATCATCCAAATTCAACAACGGTTGAAAACCGCCCAAAGTCGACAAAAGAGCTACGCTGACAATAAAAGAAAAGATATAGAATTTGAAATTGGAGAGATGGTCATGCTTAAAGTTGCACCTTGGAAAGGCGTTGTTCGATTTGGTAAACGAGGGAAATTAAATCCAAGGTATATTGGACCATTCAAGATTATTGATCGTGTCGGACCAGTAGCTTACCGACTTGAGTTACCTCAACAACTCGCGGCTGTACATAACACTTTCCACGTCTCGAATTTGAAGAAATGTTTTGCTAAAGAAGATCTCACTATTCCGTTAGATGAAATCCAAATCAACGAAAAACTTCAATTTATCGAAGAACCCGTCGAAATAATGGATCGTGAGGTTAAAAGACTTAAGCAAAACAAGATACCAATTGTTAAGGTTCGATGGAATGCTCGTAGAGGACCCGAGTTCACCTGGGAACGAGAAGATCAGATGAAGAAGAAATACCCGCATTTATTTCCAGAAGATACGTCAACACCTCCAACTGCTTAAAATTTCGGGAGGAAATTTATTTAACGGGTAGGTACTGTAGTGACCCGAACTTTTCCATGTTTATATATATATTAAATGAAATTGTTATTTACATGATTAAGTGTTTCCAACATGTTAAGCAATCAAACTTGTTAAGACTTGATTAATTGAAATAGGTTTCATATAGACAATTGACCACCCAAGTTGACCGGTGATTCACAAACGTTAAAACTTGTAAAAACTATACGATGACATATATATGGTTATATATATAGTTAACATGATTTTATTATAAGTATGTATCTCATTAGGTATTTTAACAATGAGTTATATACATAAAAATGAGACTATTAATTTAAGAAACTCGAAAACGATATATATATATAACGATTATCGTTATAACAACGTCTTACTAGGTACATATGAATCATATTAAGATATTGATACACTTGGTTAATTATGTTAAATAATAAGTAAATATATTATTAAGTGTATTAATAATGAAATACATATGTAAAAATAAGACTACTAACTTAATGATTTCGAAACGAGACATATATGTAACGATTATCGTTGTAACGACATTTAACTATATATACATCATACTGAGATATATTATATATCATAATATCATAATAATATAACAATTTAACATCTCATTTGTTATAATAAACAATGGGTTAACAACATTCAACAAGATCGTTAACCTAAAGGTTTCAAAACAACATTTACATGTAACGACTAACGATGACTTAACGACTCAGTTAAAATGTATATACATGTAGTGTTTTAATATGTATTCATACACTTTTGAAAGACTTCAAGACACTTATCAAAATACTTCTACTTAACAAAAATGCTTACAATTACATCCTCGTTCAGTTTCATCAACAATTCTACTCGTATGCACCCGTATTCGTACTCGTACAATACACAGCTTTTAGATGTATGTACTATTGGTATATACACTCCAATGATCAGCTATTAGTAGCCCATGTGAGTCACCTAACACATGTGAGAACCATCATTTGGCAACTAGCATGAAATATCTCATAAAATTACAAAAATATGAGTAATCATTCATGACTTATTTACATGAAAACAAAATTACATATCCTTTATATCTAATCCATACACCAATGACCAAAAACACCTACAAACACTTTCATTCTTCAATTTACTTCATCTAATTGATCTCTCTCAAGTTCTATCTTCAAGTTCTAAGTGTTCTTCATAAATTCCAAAAGTTCTAGTTTCATAAAATCAAGAATACTTCCAAGATTGCAAGTTTACTTCCAAGTTTTCTAAATCCATTCCAAGTAATTATCCAAGATCAAGAAACCTTTATTACTTATAGTAGGTTATCTTTCTAATACAAGGTAATAATCATATTCAAACTTTAATTCAATTTCTATAACTATAACAATCTTATTTCGAGTGGAAATCTTACTTGAAATTGTTTTCGTGTCATGATTCTGCTTCAAGAACTTTCAAGCCATCCAAGGATCCTTTGAAGCTAGATCCATTTTTCTCATTTCCAGTAGGTTTATCCAAGGAACTTGAGGTAGTAATGATGTTCATAACATCATTCGATTCATACATAAAAAGCTGTCTTATTCAACGTTATAAACTTGTAATCACTAGAACATAGTTTAGTTAATTCTAAACTTGTTCGCAAATAAAAGTTAATCCTTCTAACTTGATTTTTAAAATCAACTAAACACATGTTCTATATCTATATGATATGCTAACTTAATGATTTAAAACCTGGAAACACGAAAAACACTTTAAAACCGGATTTACGCCGTCGTAGTAACACCGCGGGCTGTTTTGGGTTAGTTAATTAAAAACTATGATAAACTTTGATTTAAAAGTTGTTATTCTGAGAAAATGATTTTTATTATGAACATGAAACTATATCCAAAAATTATGGTTAAACTCAAAGTGGAAGTATGTTTTCTAAAATGGTCATCTAGACGTCGTTCTTTCGACTGAAATGACTACCTTTACAAAAACGACTTGTAACTTATTTTTCCGACTATAAACCTATACTTTTCTGTTTAGATTCATAAAATAGAGTTCAATATGAAACCATAGCAATTTGATTCACTCAAAACGGATTTAAAATGAAGAAGTTATGGGTAAAACCAGATTGGATAATTTTTCTCACTTTAGCTACGTGAAAATTGGTAACAAATCTATTTCAACCATAGCTTAATCAACTTGTATTGTATATTATGTAATCTTGAGATACCATAGACACGTATACAATGTTTCGACCTATCATGTCGACACATCTATATATATTTCGGAACAACCATAGACGCTCTATATGTGAATGTTGGAGTTAGCTATACAGGGTTGAGGTTGATTCCAAAATATATATAGTTTGAGTTGTGATCAATACTGAGATACGTATACACTGGGTCGTGGATTGATTCAAGATAATATTTATCGATTTATTTATGTACATCTAACTGTGGACAACTAGTTGTAGGTTACTAACGAGGATAGCTGACTTAATAAACTTAAAACATCAAAATATATTAAAAGTGTTGTAAATATATTTTGAACATACTTTGATATATATGTATATATTGTTATAGGTTCGTGAATCAACCAGTGGCCAAGTCTTACTTCCCGACGAAGTAAAAATCTGTGAAAGTGAGTTATAGTCCCACTTTTAAAATCTAATATTTTTGGGATGAGAATACATGCAGGTTTTAAAAATGATTTACAAAATAGACACAAGTACGTGAAACTACATTCTATGGTTGAATTATTGAAATTGAATATGCCCCTTTTTATTAAGTCTGGTAATCTAAGAATTAGGGAACAGACACCCTAATTGACGCGAATCCTAAAGATAGATCTATTTGGCCTAACAAACCCCATCCAAAGTACCGGATGCTTTAGTACTTCGAAATTTATATCATATCCGAAGGGTGTCCCGGAATGATGGGGATATTCTTAAATATGCATCTTGTTAATGTCGATTACCAGGTGTTCACCATATAAATGATTTTTATCTCTATGTATGGGATGTGTATTGAAATATGAAATCTTGTGGTCTATTGTTACGATTTGATATATATAGGTTAAACCTATAACTCACCAACATTTTTGTTGACGTTTAAAGCATGTTTATTCTCAGGTGAATACTAAGAGCTTCCGCTGTTGCATACTAAAATAAGGACAAGATTTGGAGTCCATGTTTGTATGATATTGTGTAAAAACTGCATTCAAGAAACTGATTTCGATGTAACATATTTGTATTGTAAACCATTATGTAATGGTCGTGTGTAAACAGGATATTTTAGATTATCATTATTTGATAATCTACGTAAAGCTTTTTAAACCTTTATTTATGAAATAAAGGTTATGGTTTGTTTTAAAAATGAATGCAGTCTTTGAAAAACGTCTCATATAGAGGTCAAAACCTCGCAACGAAATCAATTAATATGGAACGTTTTTAATCAATAATAACGGGACATTTCAATAATCTCGTCTTTTCTTACGAAAAATGAAAAATTTCAACTCATTTCTGTGCTAAAAGCTCATAAACCAGCTATTGCATGGAAGATTCATGACATTAAAGGCATAATTCCTTCGTATTGCACACATAAAATCCTTATGGAAGAAGGTCATAAAACATATATGCAACGCCAACGAAGACTAAATCCAAACATGCAAGATGTTGTTAAGAAAGAAATTATTAAACTGCTAGATGCAAGTTTAATTTATCCAATCTCTGATAGTCCATGGGTAAGCCCAGTTCAATGTGTACCTAAGAAGGGTGGCATGACTGTCATCACAAATGAAAAAGATGAGCTTATTCCTACTAGGACTGTAACAGGATGGCGTGTCCGTATTGATTATAGAAAATTAAATGACGCCACCAGAAAAGATCACTTTCCCTTACCTTTCATTGATCAAATGTTGGAAAGGTTAGCTGGGAATAGTTACTATTGTTTTCTTGCTGGTTTCTCTGGATACTTTCAAATTCCAATCGCACCCGAGGACTAAGAGAAAACCACCTTCACGTACCCTTATGGTACTTTTGCTTATAAACGCATGCCATTTAGACTTTGCAACACCCCTGCAACCTTTCAAAGGTGCATGATGGCGATTTTTCACGACATGATAGAAGAATGCATGGAAGTTTTCATGGATGACTTTTCAGTCTTCGGTGATACTTTTAAAACATGTCTAGTTAATCTTGAACGAATGCTTATTAGATGTGAGTAATCAAATCTAGTACTTAATTGGGAGAAATGCCATTTCATGGTTAAAGAAGGCATCGTTCTTGGTTATAAAATTTCAAAGGAAGGAATTGAAGTGGATAGAGCTAAAGTAGATGTAATTTCTAAACTTCCACATCCCACCAATGTTAGAGAAGTTAGGAGTTTTCTAGGGCATGCCAGTTTTTACCGACGTTTCATAAAAGATTTTTCTAAAATTGCCACTCCTATGAATAAACTCCTTGAAAAGGATGCTCGATTCATCTTTTCGGATGAATGCATCAAATCTTTTAATATTCTTAAAGAAAAACTCAGTAATGCCCCGATCATGATAACTCCAAATTAGAATCTACCATTTGAACTCATGTGCGATGCAAGTGATTTTGCAATGGGAGCCGTTTTAGGATAAATAATCGAAAAACGATTTCAACCTATCTATTACGCTAGTAAGACGTTACAAGGAGCACAAACGAATTACACAACTATTGAAAAAGAACTCTCCTTGTTATTGTCTTTGCTTTTGACAAATTTCGTTCATATCTTGTTCTAGCTAAAACGGCGGTCTATACCGACCATTCTGCTCTTAGATACCTATTTTTGAAACAAGATGCCAAACCACGATTAATTCGTTAGATCTTACTCTTACAAGAATTCGATATTGAAATCCGAGACAAAAAGGGAGCAGAAAATCTCGCCGCTGATCATCTTTCTCGCTTTGAAAATCCTGAATTAGAAGTTCTAAATGAATTGGCCATACAAGACAACTTTCCTGATGAATATCTAAGATCGATTATAATGAAATTCCATGGTTTGCAGACTATGCAAACTACTTAGTATGTGGATTCCTTGAAAAAGGGTTGTCGTACCAAAAACGAAAGAAATTCTTTAGTGATATAAAACACTATTTTTGGGAAGATTCACATTTATTCAAAAGTTGTCCCGATGGAATAATACATCGATGCGTATTCGGGGATGACGCTAGTCAAATCTTAAACCATTGTCACATAGGACCAATAGGAGGGCATTATGGGCCTCAACTCACAGCAAGAAAAGTTTACGACGCTAGATTCTATTGGCCTACAATTTTCAAAGACGCACACCTTCTTTGTAAATCCTATGATGCTTGTCAAAGGGCCGAAAAAATAAGTCAACGTGATGAAATGCCACAAAAGTCATTCAAGTGTGTGAAGTATTTGACGTTTGGGGTATTGACTTTATAGGTCCATTTCCAAAATATCATAATAATCTCTACATTCTCGTTGCCATTGATTATGTATCTAAATGGGCGAAAGCACAAGCTCTCCCAACTAACGATGCACGAGTTGTAGTCAACTTTTTAAAACGTCTTTTTGCAAGGTTCGGAACACCGAAAGCTTTAATAAGTGATCGGGGTACTCATTTCTGTAATAATCAACTTGAGAAAGTTCTCAAAAGATATGGAGTAACTCATAAAATCTCCACTGCTTATCATCCACAAACAAGTGGACAAGTTGAAAATACTAACCGAGCTTTAAAACGTATTCTAGAAAAAACTGTAGGATTAAATCCGAAGGAATGGTCCATGAAATTGGAGGATGCACTCTGGGCTTTTAGAACAGCCTACAAAACTCCAAGTGGAACCACATCTTTTAAACTCATTTACGGAAAAGCATGTCACCTTCCAGTAGAAATTGAGCACAAAGCATTTTGGGCTTTGAAGACATGTAATCTTGATTTACATGAAGTCGGACGCCTACGGTTAAGTCAACTAAACAAATTAGAAGAATTAAGACATGATGCATATGAAAATTTGTTAATATATAAGGAAAGAACGAAGAAATGGCATGATAAAAGAATCAGAAGTTCAAAAGAATTTAAGGAAGGAGACCGAGTTCTTCTTTTCAATTCACGATTCAAGCTATTTCCTGGAAAATTGAAATCAAGATGGTCTGGACCATTCATAGTCAAAAGAGTTTTCCCATATGGAATAATAGAATTGATAAATTTAAATGGGATTGAATTTAAAGTTAATGGTCACAGAGTTAAACATTACATAGATAGTCCGATGGAAGTAAATAATGAAGTTAATCACAATTTCGACACCACAGCTAACTAAGTGTGGGGAGACTCAAATGTTTTAAATGATAATATAATGCTGTCTAGAGTTAGATTTTCTGTTTTCGTGTAGTTCTCGAAAATGAAATCCGAATGGTCTTTCCCTAGCAGACCCTAAAGAACTAGTCTTCTCCCTCCATTCTGAATTTTTGTGGTTTTAAGTTTTACGAGATGAAGAATTCCTTTGATCTGAACCATGGTCTACTACTACACGCTATGATAACTAAATGTAATAATAACATCTTTCCAAGTGAACTGGTATCATTCATAAGAGGCAAAATGAACGAAGTGAGGAAAGAACTCAGGAATAATCATAATAAGACACATTTTGGTAAAGGAAAATCAAAATCTGCACCAAAAAGAAGAGCACAACACCTTGAAAGATGTCATAAATGAGGAAAATGGTCAAACAAAGGGAAATGTTCGAACAATCAAACACATTCCAATTCTGAATTCGTTACTCTATGCAGAGAAGGACCATTCATATGTTTAGAAGAAAAGTTATTGAAAATTCGAGGTTACGCTTATGTAGCAATGGAAAACCAAATCGAACGACTCTCCTATGAGTCGGCTAAAGCAGGTCTCTGAGAATTCTATTTCACAGGTAAGTATGTACAGTTTTTATTTTATTTTTATTGCTTTTAACCTTTTGATAATAAACACTGAATCGTTCGCTATAAAGTATTAAATTGATATTCAATAAAATTAGGTTTAATAAACCGAAATTATTGATATCATATAAAAATTTAATTCATCTCTGCGAAATTTACCGTTTATTCATAAGGTATAAATATCTTTAATCAATCAATTCAAAATATTTCAAAAATTCGTCATGAGTAAAATTAGGTAAAATAGCCGAAATTACTTTACCCAAAAGAGGGACATATATTTTTGTAAATATTTGATTGATTAAAGTGGGATAAAAGACTAAAAAGATTTTTATTTTTATTTTTACCTTGTTTTTAAAAAAATTAATATATAACTATATTATTTTAAAATATAAGTTTTGTAAAAGTAATGTATATATATTAATAATATTTATATGAAATTTTATGAATTTTAAATTTAAGTTTGATGTGAATTTAAAAACAACAATGTACTTTATTTTATTAAGTTAAAAATATGATTTCTAAAATTCATCGTGAGTTGAAGACTAGGTCGTTGAACCGAAATTGCTTTACCCGAGGGCGGGACGAGAAATTTTGTTATCATTATTTTTAATCTTATTGATTTAAAGTATGCCAAAAACATTTAAAAAAACTTAAAAATCTTTGCTTTTAAAACAACGCTTTAAAAATGACAAATTTTAAAATTTTGTCGAGGGACGAATTAGGTAAACGTACCGAAACGACCTCAATCTAAACAGAAACAAAATTTTAAATTAATTAATTTAATGTTTTATAAGTGAAAGGTTTTATATAAAAAAAAATACCATACCCCATGCGATCGCATGGGATTTACACTGCCAACCCATGCGATCGCATGGGCTGGGAAATCTGGTTAGGAACAAAAGGCCACGAGCTGTGCTCTCTGTCTCATAACACCCACACACACAAACTCGAACACACACTAAAAACTCTCTAAAATCTTCAATTTTTCACCAAAATTTACGAAATTTCTTGCTATAATCCGTTCCAATCATGCCTTTCTTCAGATGGGGGAGCAAAAAGGTAAAAAATTTCACCCCTAAACTCATAAATTTTCTAATTTTTGTGATAATTATAATTAATTGTCCTAATTTAATTTTGATGATTTCTAGCTTAATTAGAGTCAAATTGTTAGTATATTATGCTTGTATAACCTAGATTGATGCTATTTGACATGATTTGAAGCCTTAAACTTTAAAAATTTTAGATATATAGGGTTTGTGTTATTGAGTAATTTGGGGCTTTTTGATATAAACTGGTTATGCCCGATTTTTGTTATGAATTATTGCTAAATTAAGTAGTGTAACATGTTTAGGTTGCTAAATGATCCAAACTTTGATCATAAACATGATTTTTGAGCATCAAAGTGGACTTTTTAAGTCTAAAATTCATGAACTTGATTATTTTGATATAAATTCCATTTGAAACTTGTTTAATTGCTAGTAATGGTTATTTTAACATGTTATTTGAGTTGAATGCTTAAACTTTGTATACCTTTTCATATATGCTTATTTGAAAAATTGTAGAATTGATAAAAATATGAAAATGAGTATAAGTTTAATATGGATTAAACATGTTATTGTAATTGTTTTAATTTGTTATTTTGCTAACACTAATGCATATTTGGATGCACAAATTTTTTGTTTAATGTGTTTTGCAGAGAAATACAGATACGGACGGTGCATCATTGTCTAGACAACCTGAACAAGAACCTGAATAAGAACCACAACCGGAACCACAACCTGAACAACAACAACATTATGATCAACACATGCTATATCATGGGCCAGAACCACTATTTTACACTCATTATCGTCAATTTCAGCCTCACCCGAGGATTATGCACCCACTTATCGATGACCAACAGTTACATCCCAACCTAAGATTCGATCGTTGTGGACAGAATACCCGAAATTTCAAAAGAACATGCACATTCTTTACCAAAAAAATATTGAAATGCCTCGGATAATCGATTGGGAGCCTTTGGAAGCGGTTAACCTAGCCGAACCGGTTAGGGATTTACTAGTTCATAGGTATGGTAACTCTACATTTAACGATTGGATCCGCCTATTTACTACGCGTAGAACTATATGTAGAGAATGGTGCGTTGAATTGCTTAGCACTATAGAGTTAAATAATGAAGTTACTATGTTAGGAGATAAAAGTTTTATTAGATTTCTTTTAGGAGGTACAATGTACAGAATGTCCATGTTGGACATGGCTAGAGCTTTATTAATCTACACCCCCGCTGAGATTATTACACATGATTGTAATAGTTTAATTGCTGAAGGTGAAAGAGTAGATAGGAATTTTGACGCTAACACCATATGGAGGCGTATGTCACAATTAAGGGAATTTACGCGGGGTGGAAGACACTCCTACTTAGATATTGATAGAGCAGAGCTCCGGGTTATACATAGATTTTTAGCGAATTGATTACACAACGGGGTAGAAACAAAGAGAAAATGACCCTAATAGATTTATTTTACCTTAAGTGTATTCGGGACCCGAGGAGATTTGTTAATATTCCTTATTGCGTAGGCCACTATTTGTCTAAAGTTATTGAGGGTATGCAAGCATGAAGTATTATCGGGGGAGGTATTTTTGTTACTCTCATTGGAGAGTACTTAGGTGTAGATAAAGAGCATGGGGGTCCGATGGTAGAGATTGAGGAACAAGATGAGAGAATAGGCTTGCAGGTTTATCAAGGTGCAAAGGTACTAAAACGGAGGCACAATATGCCAATACCATATCAGGGCACCCATCCACAGGTAGATAGGGGTTCGGATAAGGAGATGGAGGAAGCAGATGACATTAGGGATGTCATTAGGGATAGTTATACTGATGTCTTCCAGCATGTAGATGAGGTGGAAATGAATAACCAGGCTAGGCATCATCAGTATGAGCAGTGGAGAGACGCAGATGAGTATGAGCAATCCAGGCGATGGTAACACGATAGCTGACAAGTTCATCAGCACCAAATCATGAGCCAGCTATCATATCAGGTACCACATAACTACATCCCGACTCGACCTGCTTTTTATCCACCACATCAGCCCGACATGCGACCACCCTTTGACCTGTACGACCCCAACCAAGCCTATCAGGACACCTATCACCAACCATGGAACCCGAGCGATGATATGAACTGGAATCCCTATCCAAATCAATAGTGTTCCATTGGTGATTTCTTATCTTTTATTATTTTTATCTATTTATGTTAAACATTTAACATTTTGATACTTTTATGTAATGTTTAACATTTTTATTATTTTGTACTAATATTTCATTTTTGTAATTTGAAAGTGGGATATTAAGTCCCATTTCAAAATACCATGCATGTTTATATTTGTATTGTTTGTATTTTATCTCATGTACACAACAGGGTAAAACATCGCATTTTCAAAGACAGGCATTAAGTTCAGCAAAAGCAACTAATTTTGACGACAAGATGCAAAATATATGTGAAATAACAACTGCAAGAATGAACAAATGAAGTGCACCATTTATCATTCAAACAAACAACAATATGTTTGAAAGCTTTGGTAAAATTTAATCATTTTTCTACGCTAATCAATCTCAATAATTTAAATTGATTACTGATTTCTTGCAAATGAGGGCATTGCAAGATCTTAAGTGTGAGAAGGGATTAAAATCTTTCGGTTTTAAAAATTTGACTTATACACTTGGTTTAATAGCCACCGTTAAACTTTACTAGTAACGCAGTAGTTGTATTAGAATCTAGTGCTCTCTGATAATAAAGAACATCCCTAGTCTTATATACTGACTACCCACTTTTAGTAAAAATTTTAAAAAAATTTCAACTAAATGAACTCAAAATAATGTTTATACATATTTATGAACGATAAAACTAGGTGTTAACACCGAAATTATTGTTAACTCGGAAAGGACATAAATTGAGAAACAACCCAAAATGCTTGAATTCATTTAAAATGGAATATAAGAGAATAAAAAGGCTAAGAAAGAAATATAAAAGATAAGTGTGGGAAATATTTACCAAGTTATTTAAAAAACATATCACATATTTTTGTACAAATAATTGAAGATACTTTTGTTTTGGACGATATTAATCAGTTTTACCTAGTTTATTGTAATATAAATTAAAAGGAAGTAAAGTCTTCCGAGAAAAAGACACGCGCTTCTTGATTTAGGTCAGGAAGTTGTCGTCCAGACCAGTTGTAGAGTCTACGAAAAACCTTGAAAAGTTTTCTCGAAAATCAGCTGGAAATCCACGGACCTCAGCATCAAACAGGGTCACCATGTGGTCAGACTTATCCTATCCATGAGAGGATCTGTCTCGTACAATGGGGGGCACCATGCAAATTAGCTTATAAGACTAATGAATCAGATCCCCAGAAAGGATAATCTCCTTAAAGATCAAAAATCAGCATTTAAGCCTGATATTACTCAATCCTTGAGATTGACTTTTAAAGATTGAGAATTACAAAATCATGGAATTCGATGATATCTAAACTCGAGCTTGAATGAGAAAATATTTTGATCAAATTACAAACCGATTTGTTTTCTGAAAACCTATTTTCAATGCGTTCATTACCATTGAACGTAAAATCCTAAGAATTCGCCGGAATTCATTAGGTCACCTGAACCAAATCGGGTGTCAACCGTAAGAACGTATAACACCCCGCCAGTTAACGTATAACACCAAATCGGTGTGTTAATTCCGATCCCACAGTTAACAGTTACGCCCTCTATATGAGACGTTTAAAGCAATCGCATTTAATTTTATTTAAAATATTAACTTTCAAAAACATAAGCCATTAATCCCAAAAAAGAAACACTGTTGTGATCGTAACCACAAGCCAACAGTATTTAAACAGTATAAAAGTTTTAAATGCAAAAGTAAATAATGTTCTTTAAAATCAAATGCTGACTCCACGGCTAGTCATGCAGCAAACACAGCGGAAGCATACCTCTTAAGGACTTGAGAATAACAACACGCAAAAACAGGTCAACAAATAATGTTGGTGAATCTACAGGTTTAAAGTAATATAACAGCATCTGAAAAACAGTTATCAGAAAAATAGTTTAGTTTCCTTGACCACGAGATTCTATCACTTGCATAAACCGAGCACCTGAATACTAGCATTAACTCGAGTATAGAAACTACTACACCTGACCTTACCTCGTAAAATGTTATACACTTGTTCAAATGTATTTAATGTTCAAAGTAAATGCACCACTGCTTTTATAGTGGGTGAGGTTGTCAACCTAACGGATCTGTCAATCTAAATTGTGCTTACACCGATGGTATTAAAAGTATTCAAGCTAGAGGCTTTTTGAACAAACTCATTATGCATATGTGTAGTACTCATGTCAATATAAAAGTAATTGAAAATGTAAATATAACAGTGTGTATTCTCATCCCTGAAAATGTGTAAAAAGCGGGACTGTAGACTCACCTTTAAATAAGCTCGGAATGAAAGACAAATGACTTGTACGGTTTAGACCCGAGTAATGTAACCTAAGTATACGTATGTAGGTTGGTCAATATATGTATCTTAAATAAGTTTGGTTTCATAGTTTACGTTGTCTTATTGCTCGACTCGACGCGTTTTAAAGTAAAAGTCAACTATATCATGCAAGTCAAACAAAGTCAACCGAAGTCAAACCGAAAGTCAAACTTGGTCAAACTAGTCAAATAAAGTCAACATCAGTAGGTTCATGTTAAATATTGGTCAACATGTCAAACCTAAGTCAAACAATACGTTTTAGGTCATGAATGATCATTTTCACAATTTCAGTTTATCGTCATGCACAAAGTTTATGAACACGTAGCATACTTTGCACATTATCTCATAGTACAAAATTCACGTAAATATGAAAAACTCCAGATCATAAGTACACTTAAAATAGATTCCAAAAAGTCCGTCCAGGGACTCATACGACAATTAAAAGTTAGGAATCAGAAGGGATACATTTGGGGTTTGCCGGGTCAGTTTCTGAACGCGCACTGATTTCATTTTGGCTATAACCGGTGTTAGGAACATGCAATTGATACAAGACCAGTGGGTATAGTTCAAGGACAAATCAAAGTAACACATATAAAAAATCTAGCCACTTTTGTTTAGCCAATTTGTACAGTTTATTCGTGAAAGTTGATCATTCAGTTTTCAGCTCAAATCAGAATTCACATAAAGTATGGCTCTATTGTGCCCAATGCATAAGGTTTCAGAGATTAACATAAACTAAAAATAATTCACATATCATGTTAAGTTTCATTTTACAGAAGCATACATGCTCAAACAATACACAAAATTCACAAAGTGCAAAATCGTGTGCAATTTACAGATTCGATTCTCATTTGGTTAGTCACATTCGCAAACGATTATCCGAAGATCTAAAAACAATTAGCCTATGATATCCACATGAAATATGAAGTAATTTTTGTCTAATTTTCAAATATGCAAAGCTTTAATCACAGAAGTTAACACATTTTATCACACAAGGTTATTTTCATGCAAGCGCTGTATAAAACTACTTTTACACTAATTCTAGCATATCTCAGGCTATACATAAGCAAACAACATGATATCCTAGTCTAACTTGAGTGTTTTTAAATTATCTTTCCAGTGGGATAAGTCTCACATGCCAATTCGTTTTCTATCAATACCAGATTTCTGATCAAGCAACAAAAACACAACGATAATTCAAATCGACATAACTTAATCATACGGAAACGAAATCAAGCGAATCCAAAGCCTAAACTCAATAGTCTTTCGCAAGTAAACTGATTATAACATAAAAATTAACGTTTGAAAAACTTAATTTTTCTGATCAAAAAAATACAAATTCGTTTTTAAACCCTAGCGCATCAAACAATCAAAATAACGATAACGATTAACAAGTACGCGTATAGACTTGAGCAATTGACAACATAACTATGAAACTTTAATATAATTTAGATTTTAAGAATTAGGGTTTATACAATTATACCTTAGATCACAAAATTGTTTATACCAATGGATAGAGAACGAGGAGATGAACCCGATTCGTGTAACACTTTTGCTAATTTTGAAAGATGAAGGTATGGTGGTGATGGTGTTGGTCGACGATGGGAATGGAGCCGGAGGGAAAAAGCTGCGTTTTATTTTTTCTTATCCCTAATTAGGTTTAATACTTCTATTTATGCCAAGCCATAAATACACAATTAACACATAAGCCCCTAAAGTTATCAAAAATTAAAACATAAGGGGGTGGGGTGGGGGTTTCAGCCGAATGGGGCCCACATGGGGTTCCCGGGCTCTCGTTTTGCAATCTCGTGTAATCGTGGTCCGTTTTAAGTGCCGTTTAGTCATACCGAAGGCCCGGAACACTAACCCGATCGTTAAACGCACCCAATTGTCTAATTTATTAAAAACCCAATAAATTAAATATTTTAAAAAGTTAATAATTAATAAAATTAACTATTAAAATAAACCCGAGCGTTTCGTTGCTCAAAAAGCTTTTATCAAAATCGTATCGTTTTTATCGTATTTCATTATCCGAAATATTTATTTGAATTAATATCAACCCATATCAATTATTAAAACCCTCCGAAGATCAAGTACGCATTTAATACACGTAAAACATAAAAGTTAAATAATCGCCGTTAAATAAACTAACGGAAGGTTAACGGAAGTAACGGAAAAATCAGGGTTGTTACATTACCCACCTGTTATTGAAAATTTCGTCCCGAAATTTAGTGATCGTCCGCTGAAATAGTTTCCTCGGGAAACAGTTGCGGATATTTCAGCCTCATCTGGTCTTCACGCTCCCACGTGAACTCTGGTCCTCTTCTCACGTTCCACCGAACCTTAACGATAGGAATTCTGCTCTGGTTCAACTGTTTGACCTCACAGCCCAAGATTTCAACAGGCTCCTCAATGAAATAAAGTTTGTCGTCGATACGTAGTTCCTCTAAAGGAATAATCAAATTATCATCGGCTAGGCACTTCTTTAGATTGGATACATGGAAAACGTCATGAATACCGCTGAGTGCTTGTGGCAGTTCCAATCTGTAAGCTATAGGTCCAACTCTTTCAGTTATCTCAAATGGTCCAACATATCTAGGACTCAGTTTACCTCGTTTTCCAAATCGTACAACACCCTTCCAATGTGATACTTTAAGCATAACCTTGTCACCAACTTGGAACTCTATGTCCTTCCGTCTAACATCGACGTAACTCTTTTGACGACTTCAAGCCGTTCTCAACCGTTCCTGAATCTGTAGAACTTTCTCAGTTGTCTCCTGAATAATCTCAGGACCTGTCAACTGACTATCTCCCAACTCGCTCCAACAAACAGGAGATCTACACTTTCTTCCGTATAATGCTTCAAAAGGTGCAGCTTTAATGCTCGCATGGTAGCTGTTATTGTATGAGAACTCAGCTAGTGGTAAATACTTATCCCATCCGTTTCCGAAATCAATGACACACGCTCTCAACATGTCCTCAAAAGTCTGAATAGTTCGTTCGCTCTGGCCATCCGTCTGGGGGTGATATGCTGTACTCATATCTAGACGGGTCCCCATTGCTTTCTGTAACGATTACCAAAACCTGGAAGTAAATCTGCTATCGCGGTCGGATTTAATGGATATAGGCACTCCATGCCTAGAGACGACTTCCTTAATGTAGATCTGAGCCAACTTCTCCATTTTATCAGTTTCCCTTATTGGTAAGAAGTGTGCGGACTTAGTGAGACGATCCACGATAACCCAAATGGTATCGTGACCTCCTGCCATTCTCGGCAGTTTTGTAATGAAGTCCATGGATATTCCTTCCCACTTCCACTGGGGAATCTCAAGTTGAATCAGTAATCCTGATGGCTTCTGATGCTCAGCCTTGACTTTAGCGCAAGTCAAGCACTTCCCGACATAAGTGGCAATGTCAGCTTTCAATTTCGACCACCAATAAAATGCCTTCAAATCTTGGTACATCTTATCTGATCCCTGATGAATTGAGTATCTCGACTTGTGTGCTTCCTCCAACACTAATTCTCTCAATCCACCAAACTTTGGTACCTAAATTCGGTTAGCAAAGTACCGTGTTTCATCCTCCTTGATGTCAAACTTCCTGTCCATCCCTTTGAGAAATTCAACGTCAACATTCTCCTGTTTCATGGATTCTTGTTGTGCTTCGCGGATTTGTGATGTGAGTTTCGTACGGACAACTATGTTAAGCGCTTTAACCCTAAGAGGTTTATCTCGCTCCTTTCTGCTCAAGGCATCTGCCACAACATTCGCCTTGCTCGAATGGTATTGAAGTTCGCAGTTATAATCGTTAAGTAGTTTCATCCAACATTGTTGTCTCATGTTGAGCTGCTTCTGATCGAATATGTGCTGTAAACTCTTATGGTTGGTGAAGATAGTGAACTTGGTTCCAAACAGGTAGTGTCTCCACATTTTAAGTACAAAGACAACAGCTCCTAACTCAAGGTCATGCGTAGTGTAGTTCTGCTCGTGAATCTTTAACTGAAGTGATCCATAAGCAATAACTTTGTTTCATTGCATAAGCACGCAACCCATTCCTTGACGTGAGGCATCACAATAAACAACAAAATCTTCACTTCCCTCGGGTAGAGACAATACTGGTGCAGTTGTTAACTTCTCTTTCAACAACTGAAATGCAGTCTCTTGCGGTTCTGACCACTCAAACTTCTTGCCCTTATGAGTCAACGCGGTTAATGGTCGGGTGATCTTAGAGAACCCTTCAATGAATCTCCGGTAGTACCCAGCTAGACCCAAAAATTTCCTGATCTGCGTTGGCGTCTTTGGAGTTTCCTAATTCTTAACCGACTCAATCTTTGCTGGATCGACCTGTATTCCATTGGCCCCTACAACATGGCCAAGAAATTGTACTTCTGGTAACCAAAAGTCACACTTAGAGAACTTTGCATACAACTGCTCTTCTCTAAGCATAGTCAATATCGAGCGTAGATGCTGTTCGTGCTCTTCTCTGTTCTTGGAGTACACCAATATATCATCAATGAACACAATGACGAATTTATCTAGGTATGGCTTACACGCACGGTTCATGAGATCCATGAGCACTGCTAGTGCGTTCATCAAACCAAACGACATCACTGTAAACTCATAATGCCCATAACGTGTTCTAAACACTGTCTTTGGGACATCAGCTGCTTTGACTCTCAATTGATGATACCCGGATCTCAAATAAATCTTCGAATAACAACTAGATCCCTGCAACTGATCAAATAAGTCATCAATCCTCGGTAGCGGATACCGATTCTTGACTGTCAGCTTTTTCAATTCTCTGTAGTCTATACACAATCTCATCGACCCATCCTTCTTCTTAACAAACAGGACCGGAGCTCCCCAAGGCGAAGAACTTGGTCGAATAAATCCCTTATCTAACAACTCTTGCAATTGACTAGACAACTCTTGAAGCTCTGGAGGTGCAAGTCTGTACGGTGCGCGAGCCACCGGTGCCGCTCCTGGCACTAAGTCTATCTGAAACTCAATTTCTCGATGCAGTGGGAGACCAGGTAATTCCTCTGGAAAAACTTCAAGAAATTCCTTAACTATAGGAACGTCTTCGGGTCTCCTTTCTTCTGGTACAATTTGGCTTACATGATCCAAGAACGCGATACATCCTTTTCTCACATACTTTTGGACCTTCAAGCAGTTAATGAGACGTAATTGTGAGCCATTCTTCTCACCATAAATCATCATAGGTTCACCGTCAGCAATAGGAATACGAATAGCCTTTAGGTTACAGACCACCTCGGCTTTGTTATCAGCTAACCAGTCCATTCCAACCACAAGGTCAAAACTTCCCAGTTTAATAGGTATCACATTAATGCTAAAGGGCTTACTTTCTAACGTCAAGGTACAATCACGATAAATCTTATCAGCTCTCATCAAGTTGTCATTCCCTAGTTCTATGGAATACACGTTATCTAGGGGAGAAACAGGTTTCTTAACATTGTGACAAATATCCTTAGATATAAAACTTCTATCAGCACCAGTATCAAACAAAACATAAACAAATTGATCATCAAGTGAAAACGTACCCGTGACTAGCTTTGGATCATCACGAGCTTCCGCAGAATTGATGTTGAACGCCCTTCCTCGAGCATTCCCATTGTTGTTCTTAGGACAGTCCTTCTTGAAATGACCCGGCTGTCCACAACCATAACAGTTCTTTCCACCATTAGCATTGTTCGCGTTGTTTGCCGTGCTGTTGTTGTTGGTGTTTTCGTTGAGATTAACCTTGCAATCTTTTGACAAATGACCAAACTTCTTACACTTGGTGCAAACCAGTGCTTTGCATTCCCCGCGATGGTGCTTTCTGCATCTTCCACACAATGGTTGTTTTCCCTTGTATTTCGTGTTGGATGAAGATCCCTTCTCAAAGTTACGGGGCATCTCTTACTTCTCACCTCGGTTCTGTGCGAGACTTCCAACAATGTTTTCACTTCATTTTCTTTTTCCATTAACTTCATTTCCTGTAACAGGCACCTCTTTTCTTTCCGATCGGCTAACTTGCTTCATCCTGTTTATCGCCATTATGATGACTCCGAGTATTGTCTTTGGTTGATGGGAAATGACAAAACCAAACACTTCCATCGGCAATCTCGACATGTACCTCTCGATTGCTCTTTCCACTGATGAGACCAAATGTGGGCAAAGCAACGATAGCTCCCGGAATTGGTTAGTGTAACTAGCAATGTCGTTTCCAAGGACCCTTAGGTTCAGAAGTTCATTTTTCCACCTTATCCGCTCTGGTCGGGGACAGTATTTCTCAATCGTGCAATCAAAACCTGCAGCTATAAGTGCTTCCATCACACGCTGGTTAACGAGTTCTTCCAATTGAGCCTCGAGCATTTCAGTAGTAAACATGGCCTCCTTATACACAAACGATACATCGAGATAAGATCAATGAAAAAAACAGAGTTATTAAAAATATACTAGCAACGAGTGTTGAAGACTAGTAAATAATAGTACGAAAAGATTCGCTAGTAGTGAGAAGTAGTGTAAGTAGTGATAATAGTGTTAGTAGTGTTAGTAGTAACACTAGTGGTAGTAGTAGTGGTACTAGTGTTATGTAGTGATAGTAGTGATAGTAACACTAAGTAGTAACATTAATGGCAATAGTAGTAGTATAACATAACACAAGTATTATGATCATACAAAGTTACTAAATATAGAATATTACCGCATGCAATAAAAGATAATAGTTACCAATAGCATAATCCACCATTAATATAAATAAAATCCAAAAGTGATAAACCAAATTCCAAAGTAGTAAACCAAACAATAAACATAATGTGCTAATAGCCCGGTTTATAACACCCGGTAAGTCTTATATAAAGAAAGTATGTCGGATGGAAAAGGAAAAGAAGCTCATGGTCAACGACCCTTCACTTCCTCTTCTGTCGGGTATGGAAAGCAGGTCCATCATTCCTCGACTTATTACGTTCCTCCTCTAATGAAGCAACCCTGGCAGTTAAGGCTGCTATCAATCTCGCCATCTCAACGAACCTCGCTTCAGCCTCGTATGTATAAGTATTTATACCTGTGACTCTTTCCTCCATTCTATCAAGATCATCGGGGTGCGGATATTTCCTAGCAATATCGCTCAAGGCGTTAACACGATCAACAATATCCCTGTTACGGTTAGTATGAACCACATCCAATGCATAAAGGTTCTCGGGATGGTTAGGTATCCGATGCGGAGCATGTGCTGGTGCTAGAGCATTCACCTCAGCCACACTGGAGTCGCTGTCACTGCTTCCTGAATCCTGTGACATCTTACTCATAGTACAAGAACACAAACAAAACAGATTTGTCAAGTAAATAACGTTAGTCACAAAGTACTCATGTAATGACTAAGTCCCGGTCGTAGTCTAGACTCATCAAGACGTCCTAATGACCAAATCAGACACACTAGTGCAAGTCCTAGTTTTCCTACGAACCGTTAGCTCTGATACCAACTATAACACCCCGCCAAATTACCATCTGACGGCGTGTTAATTCCGATCCCACAGTTAACAGTTACGCCCTCTATATGAGACGTTTAAAGCAATCACATTTAATTTTATTTAAAATATTAACTTTCAAAAACATAAGCCAATAATCCCAAAATAGAAACACTGTTGTGATCGTAACCACAAGCCAACAGTATTTAAACAGTATAAAAGTTTTAAATGTGAAAGTAAATAATGTTCTTTAAAATCAAATGCTGACTTCACGGCCAGTCATGCAGCAAACACAGCGGAAGCATACCTCTTAAGAACCTGAGTATAATAACACGCAAAAACAGGTCAACAAATAATGTTGGTGAATCTACAGGTTTAAAGTAATGTAACAGTATCTGAAAAATAGTTATCAAAAAAATAGTTTAGTTTCCTTGACCACGAGATTCTATCGCTTGCATAAACCGAGCACCTGAATACTAGCATTAACCCGAGTATAGAAACTACTACACCCGACCTTACCTCGTAAAATGTTATACACTTATTCAAATGTATTTAATGTTCAAAGTAAATACACCACTACTTTTATAGTGGGTGAGGTTGTCAACCTAACGGATCCGTTCATCTAAATTGTGCTTACACCGATGGTATTAAAAGTATTCAAGCTAGAGGCTTTTTGAACAAACTCATTATGCATATGTATAGTACTCATGTCAATATAAAAGTAATTGAAAATGTAAATATAACAGCGTGTATTCTCATCCCTGAAAACATGTAAAAAGCGGGACTGTAGACTCACCTTTGAATAAGCTCGGAATGAAAGACAAATGACTTGTACGGTTTAGACCCGAGTAATGTAACCTAAGTATACGTATGTAGGTTGGTCAATATATGTATCTTAAATAAGTGTGGTTTCATATTTTACGTTGTCTTATTGCTCGACTCGACGCGTTTTAAAGTAAAAGTCAACTATATCATGCAAGTCAAACAAAGTTAACCGAAGTCAAACTGAAAGTCAAACTTGGTCAAAGTAGTCAACTGAAGTCAACATCAGTATTTTCATGTCAAATATTGGTCAACATGTCAAACCTAAGTCAAACAATATGTTTTAGGTCATGAATGATCATTTTCACAATTTCAGTTTATCGTCATGCACAAAGTTTATGAACACGTAGCATACTAGCACATTATCTCATAGTACTAAATTCACGTAAATATGAAAAAATCCAGATCATAAGTACACTTAAAATAAATTCCAAAAAGTCCGGATAGGGACTCATACGACAATTAAAAGTCAGGAATCAGAAGGGATACATTTGGGGTTTTCCAGATCAGTTTCGGACCGCGCACTGATTTCATTTTGGCTATAACCAGTGTTAGGAACATGCAATTGATACAAGACCAGTGTCCATAGTTCAAGGACAAATCAAAGTAACACATATCAAAAATCTAGCCACTTTTGTTTAGCCAATTTGTACAGTTTATTCGTGCAAGTTGATCATTCAGTTTTCAGCTCAAATCAGAATTCACATAAAGTATGGCTCTATTGTGCTCAATACATAAGGTTTCAGAGATTAACATAAACTAACAATAAGTCACATATCATGTTAAGTTTCATTTTCCAGAAGCATACATGCTAAAACAATACAAAAAATTCACAAAGTACAAAATCGTGTGCAATTTACAGATTCCATTCTTATTTGGTTAGTCACATTCGCATACGATTATTCGAAGATCTAAAAACAATTAGCCTATGATATCCACATGAAAGATGATGTAATTTTTGTCTAATTTTCAAATATGCAAAGCTTTAATCACAGAAGTTAACACATTTTATCACACAAGGTTATTTTCATGCAAGAGCTGTATAAAACTACTTTTACACTAATTCTAGCATATCTCAGGCTATACATAAGCAAACGACATGATTCAAATCGACATATTTCTGAGTGTTATAAGTCTCACATGCCAATTCATTTTCTATCAATACCATATTTCTGATTAAGCAACAAAAACACAACGATAATTCAAATCGACATAACTTAATCATACGGAAACGAAATCAAGCGAATCCAAAGCCTAAACTCAATAGTTTTTCGCAAGGAATCTGATTATAACATAAAAATTAACATTTGAAAAACTTAATTTTTCTGATCAAACAAATACAAATTCGTTTTTAAACCCTAGCGCATCAAACAATCAAAATAACGATAACGATTAACACGTACGCGTATAGACTTGAGCAATTGACAACATAACTATGAAACTTTAATAAAATTCAGATTTTAAGAATTAGGGTTTATACAATTATACCTTAGGTCACAAAATTGTTTATACCAATGGATAGAGAACGAGGAGATGAACGGGATTCGTGTAACACTTTTGCTAATTTTGAAAGATGAAGGTATGGTGGTGATGGTGTTGGTCGATGATGGGAAGGGTGCAGGAGGGAAAAAGCTGCGTTTTATTTTTTCTTATCCCTAATTAGGTTTAATACTTCTATTTATACCAAGCCATAAATACACAATTAACACATAAGCCCCTAAAGTTATCAAAAATTAAAACATAAGGGGGTGGGGTGGGGCCCACATGGGGTTCCCGGGCTCTCGTTTTGCAATCTCGTATAATCGTGGTCCGTTTTAAGTGCCGTTTAGTCGTACCGAAGGCCCGGAACGCTAACCCGATCGTTAAACGCACCCAATTGTCTAATTTATTAAAAACTGACTAAATTAAATATTTTAAAAAGTTAATAATTAATAAAATTAACTATTAAAATAAACCCGAGCGTTTCATTGCTCAAAAAGCTTTTATCAAAATCGTATCGTTTTTATCTATTTCATTATCCGAAATATTTATTTGAATTAATATCAACCCATATCATTTATTAAAACCCTCTAAAGATCAAGTACGCATTCAATACACGTAAACACATAAAAGTTAAATAATCGCCGTTAAATAAACTAACGGAAGGTTAACGGAAGTAACGGAAAAATCAGGGTTGTTACAGAACGGTGGTTGCATAGCATGGTCGAAGACAGGACCTTGTGCCAGACCGAAAAACTATAGGGTGATCTTTAATATTGCCCCTACAAAGGATAGTAATTGCATCCGACATGTTGTGGACCATAATCAAAAGCATGTCATTAGACATTGCCTTAACAGTTGCTTGTTCAACGCTTTCCTTTACAACTGGACGGTAATTTACCGAAAGGTAATATACGGAGCAAGTATACTGGACGTGTTGCTTTCCCAATACAAGGTTAGCAAGTGGGTGACACAAAACCATAAGTTTTGAGCTAAAATTTTAAAAAAAAGGAAACCCACAAAACTCACAAAAACATTTTGCAAACACCGGTGAAGGGTTATTCCGGAAAACTTATCTAGGGTAAAAGCTAGATTGAATTTTCAAAAGATCAAATGTTTTCATAAAGATCCAATTTACTAAAGGATCTAAATTTTCATAGTCATGTGAGACTGTAAACCACAACGTTACTATCATTGTTCATACCACCCTATCAAAATCACTGATGTACAAAGTGTGAAGAATAAAGAAGTGATTCTAGTAAAGTTATATTCAAGTTCTATATTGCTTGAGGACAAGCAACGCTCAAGTGTGAGAATATTTGATAATGCTAAAAACAAACATATATTTCATAGCATTATCCTTCAAGAAAGACAATTTTTTAGTTGCAATTGTTCTATTTACAAGTGATATTCGTTTAAATAATAAAAGGTGAAGACAAAAGACAGATTCGACGATTTGAAGATGCAAACGACCAAAACGCTAAAAAGTACAAAGTATAATCCAAATGGTTCAAATTATTGGTGAGAAACGTCTAAAAATTACAAGAGTACAAGCCGCAAAACGTAAAGTACACGATATTAAATTGTACGAAAGGACGTTCAAAAATCCAGAACCGGGACATGAACCAACTATCAACGCGCGACTCAACGGAACTGAAAATACAAGTCAACTATGCACATGAATATAATATAATATATATAATTATATAAAATTATATATATTATATTATATCATTAAAAACCGTCGGCAAATAAGAAAACAAAAGAACCTGAGCTATAAAAAGGATCCATGCGATCGCATGTCCTGGAGGCACAAAAACCATGCGATCGCATGGCAGTAAAGTCATGGCCAAGTCTATAAATTGGAACGAAATTAGGACGAAAGGAGTACACCTTCATCAACTGATCTCTTACTCTGTCTCAATATATTTATATTTTATAATTATAATTTTAATATTAAGTTAATAATAATAAGGTTATAGTAGCGAATGTTTTAAGTTTGTAAGTCAAAATTCTGTCCGTGTAACACTACGTGATTAATACTCATTGTAAGTTATGTTCAACCTTTTTAAATTAATGTCTCGTAGCTAAGTTATTATTATATTTATTTAAGCCGAAGTAATCGTGATGTTGGACTAAATATTAAATATGGGGTTTTTGGGCTTTGGACCATAATTGGGGTTTGGATAAAAGACCGACACTTGTGGAAATTGGACTATGGGCTATTAATGGGCTTTATATTTGTTTAACTGAATGATAGTTCGTTAATTTAATATAAAGATTTATAATTTGAGATAATTATAAATAACCACATACACTCGATCAGACATGATGGGCGGGATATTTATAAATACTAATAATCGTTCATTTAACCGAACACGAGAATGGATTAATAGTCAATGGACTCATTAAAACAGGGGTGGATTACATACAAGGAAAATTGGTGTAATTGTTAACAAAGTATTAAAACCTTGGATTACACGCAGTCGATAACCTAGTGTAATTATAAACAAAGTATTAAGACCTTGTTACAGTTTAAGTCCCTAATTAGTTGGAATATTTGACTTCGGATATAAGGGTAATTTGACGAGGACACTCGCACTTTATATTTATGATCGGTAGACTATTATGGACAAAAACCAGATGGACGTATCGAATAATCTAGGACAAAGGACAATTTACCCATGGTAATAAATTAAAATCAACACGTCCAACATCATGATTACGGAAGTTTAAATAAGCATAATTCCTTTATTTTATATCTAATCGCACTTTTATTTATCGTCATTTTATTTATCGTACTTTAAATTATAGCAGTTTTAATTATCGCACTTTTATTTATCGTCATTTACTTTACGCTTTAAATTAAATTATATTTATATTTAATATTTTACATTAGGTTTTAATTGTGACTTAAGACATAAAATCAACAAACCGGTCACTAAACGGTAAAACCCCCCTTTTATAATAATAATAATACTACTTATATATTTATATTTATACAAATATAGTGTTTAAAAATATAGCGTTAAACTCAGCAGATCCCTGTGGAATGAACCGGACTTACTAAAAACTACACTACTCTACGATTAGGTACACTGCCTATAAGTGTTGTAGCAAGGTTTAGGTATATTCCATTCAATAAATAAATAAATAACTTGTGTAAAATTATATCGTATTTAATAGTATTTCGTAGTAAAATATAATCTATTTCGTACTACACCCCGTACAACATCAGGAAGCTATGATGCTTTGTCAGATCCAAATGATTTTTTACAAAGATTTAAAGGGATAGCAAGAATGCATAGTTAGGGGGATTTGATAGCATGTCATATGCTCCCTATCGTGCTACAAGGAGTCGTAAGAGAATGGTTCAATAATTTGTCATCTCAAAGCATAACAAGTTTTGCGCACTTAAGATCCCGCTTCCTGCTAAATTTTCAAAACTTGCATGTTCGTAGAAGGGCGCATGTTGAATGTCACGATATTAAGAAGAGACCCAAGGAGTCTTTGGTAGAGATCATTGACAGGTACACCATGGAAGTAAAAAAGATTCCGGAATTACCAGAAAGTCTGAAGGTGTCAGGTTTTATCCATTGCATTGATACTGATAGACACACGTAATTGTCGAAACAACTACACAAACGAGTTCCAAAAACATATGTGGAAGAAGTGAAGGAGGCGCATGATTACATGCGATCACAAGAAGACGTAACACAGAATTGTGGTAAAAAAATTCTCCATATAGAAAAAGTAATGATGATGATCACTATTGTGACCAAGGGTGATCATCGGGGGTTGGGGAAAATATATAACAACAGCAGTCCATCGTGGGGCGGTAGCTATAATAGCAACAAATTCTGTAAGTATAGCAACAACAGAAGCGGGGTGGTTATAAAGGTAGAAGTAATAATAATGATAATTATTCGCTTATCATAGATCTTACAAAACATCAAAAGAAATATTGGACACTGAGCCGGTATGTAAAACTTTTGAAGCTCCCGCACCTCTTTCAGAATATATGAAGAAGGACAAGAGCAAGTTCTGTGACTTCCATGATGATTTTGGTCATGAGACAAATAAATTGCGACAATTAATAGAAAGGGTCGTTGCAGAACTCAAGAAAGGAAAACTGCAGCACCTGAAGAAAGCTGTCAAACCACCGGGTGATAAGCCAAACTGAAAAAAGAATACCCTTGGCAGAAAAAGAATGAATCAAAGGGAAAAGAGGTGGAAAAATTTATCAATATGGTAACTCGTGGAAGATTTGGCCAGCGAAGAAAAGCTGAAACACCAGAAAAATGGGAAAACATTCCTATCTTATTAGCAGCAACTACACACGAAACATCCGACGCACCAATTACGACAAAAGGGCGCATTAAATTTGTGGTTGTACAGTAAAATGACTCCATTTGCACACCGGTAGCGGTATCGACATCATGTATGAGCATTGTT
The DNA here is from genome assembly GCF_046630445.1 of Rutidosis leptorrhynchoides. NCBI lineage: Eukaryota > Viridiplantae > Streptophyta > Magnoliopsida > Asterales > Asteraceae > Rutidosis > Rutidosis leptorrhynchoides. Next base: position 574,143,993 of record NC_092335.1, read on the forward strand.
TCATATTAGTACCAGGATTTGTACGCTCACAGTTAATCGCGCCATCAACTGCACTTCATGTATTTTCTTGTAAATCCGCATGGCCGTTGGGGGTCATTAAACTTGAATTTGAATTCGTGGATGACGAAAACAAGGAGATGGTAGGAGTACTATTGTATAATTCTCCTTCGTATGCTCATAATCCTGGTACAATGCATTGCTAGGCCACACAACTTTAAAAAAGTTAGGAGCAATTCTTTCTACAGTCCACGACCTGGTGAAAATCCCAACACCTTTGGATATTGCACCAATTAGGTTAGAAAGTCGGGACACAATTTGTTTAACGGTGGAGCAAACAGATCAACAACCAAGTCATAAGGAACAGGCATAGCTGTATGATTATAGCTAATAAACATTACACTGATAAAAAGATTAAAATTGGTGGAGACTTATCTAACAAAACAAAATTCAAGCTCCGCGATATATTGGCATCCAATACGGATGTGTTGGCATGGACTAAGGCTAACATGACTGGAGTACCAAGAGAAATCGTAGAGCATAAGCTTAATGCTAATACAAGCATAACACCTATGCGATAAAAGAAAAGATGTATGACACTTGAAAGGAGCGAACGGTTGAAAGCCAAAGTGAACAAGCTCGTAAAAGCAAGTATTCTAAGGCAGGTCTGATATCAAACCTGGGTCGCTAACTAGTATCGGTAAAAAAATCCTGATGGGTCTTAGCGAATGTGCATAGATTTTACTGATATTAATAAAGCATGTCCGGAAGATAACTACCCTTACTAGAAATTGATTGGAAAATTGAATCATTAACAGGGTTTCAGTACAAAATTTCTGTTGGATGCGCATAAGGGGTACCATCAGATACAAATAGCAGCTGGGGACGAAGACAAGACAACTTTTCCTACAAGTCAAGGTATTCATTGTTACCACTAAAATTCCTTTTGGACTCAAAAATGCAGGTGCCACATACCAACGAATAATAAACGAAGCTTTTAAAATCCAAATAGACAGAAATTTGGAAGCATACTTAGATGACTTGGGCTTCGGTAGTAATACAGAGCATGAGCTATTGAGCGATGTCCTTGAAACATTCACATCCTTGCGAAAAATCAACATGAAGTTGAACCCATCTAAATGCAGTTTCTGAGAGGAAGAAGGAAAGTTCTTAGAAATCATCAAAGAGCGCGGGATTCACGCAAATCCAAAGAAGATAGAGGAAATTGAAATCATGCCTTAAATAAGAAGGAGGTAGAAAGTCTGACAAGAAATCTTGCTGCAGTAACAAGATTTATATCAAAGTCCGCAAAGTGTTCACTACCATTTTTGGGACGTCAAAGAATTGCTTAAAAAGGACAGATTTCAAGTGGACGAAGGAAGTGGAAAGTGCCTTTCAGGAGATGAAAAAGCTGTGAAGGAACTACTAACCATGACCACACATATCATAGGGGAAATATTAATGTTGTACCTAGCTGCATCAAAGGAAGCCATAAGCTCGGTTTTAATTGCAAATCGAGGACATGTACCCACGTTCTACTTATAACTTGGTTACTTATTCAATAGCGTTAATAAAATATTATTATATTTAAATTATATGCTCTACGACATATGTGAAAATGCATGTATATTTTGTTAGCGAAGCTTTAACAGGCAGTGAGTTGATTTATCCTGCCATTGAAAAAATAGTATACGCTTTAGTGCATACGGTGAGATGCCTACGAAGGTATTTTTAATTGCATCCAGTCATGGTCCTAATGGACCAACAAATAATACATGTATGGCAAAGACGAAAAGGCAAAAATGCCTATTAAATTCGCTAAGATATTGCAACATAATAACCTCACTTTTGTTATAACTATTCGAGCATGTGTTGTACAAACCAGAAAATTCTGGGCTTATTATTGAATTGGGTGAGTATAAAATATATTTCTCCCCAAGGAGTGCGGATAAAGGGCATGTCTTAGCTAATTACTTGGTCGAAAAGCTGGTGAAATTGAATTTTCTCATGAAACAAAATAAGTCGTGCCCCCTCAGAACAACTTTGGGAAATACATATTGATGAGGCATGTGGCCCAGAATGTGTCGGTGCCGGACTAGTTTTTTTAAGTCCGGGAAGTGAAGAATACACATTTGCTTTACACTTCATTTTTCTCGTTACAAACAACAAAGCTGAATATGAAGCATTGCTATCTGGTATCAGAGTAGCTGATAATGCTAAAAACGAACATATATTTCATAGCATTATCCCTCAAGAAAGACAAGCTTTTAGTTGCAAATGTTCTATTTACAAGTGATATTCGGTTAAAAAATAAAAGGTGAAGACAAAAGACAGATTCGACGAATTGAAGACGCAAACGACCAAAAAGCTAAAAAGTACAAAGTACAATCAAAGTGGTTCAATTTATTGATGAGAAACGTCTCAAAATTACAAGAGTACAAGACGCAAAAAGCAAAGTACAAGATATTAAATTGTACGCAAAGGACGTTCGAAAATCCGGAACCGGGACCAGAGTCAACTCTCAACGCTCGACGCAACGGACTAAAAATTATAAGTCAACTATGCACAATAATATAATATAATATATAATTAATTCTTAAAATAATTTATATATTATATTATTTAATAAAACCGTCGGCAAGAAGCAAACAATCGAATGTGAGCTGGAATTCCAGGCCATGCGATCGCATGGCCAGCAAGAACAATCTCCATGTGATCGCATGGTAGCAAATATCTGGCCACATCTATAAATTTCGTAGTTTTTGGTCGAACTTAACACATATTTTCTCTTCTCTATCTCTCAACGTAATATATATATATATATATATATATATATATATATATATATATATATATATATATATATATATATATATATATATATATATATATATATATATATATATATATATATATATATATATTAATTATAATTTTAATTTTAATAATAATAAGGGTATGTTAGCGAATGTTGTAAGGTTGTAAGTCGAAATTCTGTCCGTGTAACGCTACGCTATTATTAATCATTGTAAGTTATGTTCAACCTTTTTAAATTAATGTCTCGTAGCTAAGTTATTATTATGCTTATTTAAATTGAAGTAATCATGATGTTGGGCTAAATATTAAGACGGGGTAATTGGGCTTTGTATCATAATTGGGGTTTGGACAAAAGAACGACACTTGTGGAAATTAGACTATGGGCTATTAATGGGCTTTATATTTGTTTAATTAAATGATAGTTTGTTAATTTAATATAAAGATTTACAATTAGACGTACCTATAAATAACCATATACACTCGATCGAACACGATGAGCGGGATATTTATAAGTACTAATAATCATTCATTTAACCGGACACGGGAATGGATTAATAGTTTATGGACTTATTAAAACAGGGGTGAATTATATACAAGGAAAATTGGTGTAATTATAGTTTAAGTCCCCAATTAGTTGGAATATTTGACTTCGGATATAAGAATAATTTGACGAGGACACTCGCACTTTATATTTATAACTGATGGACTGTTATGGATAAAAAACCAGATGGACATATTGAATAATCCAGGACAAAGGACAATTAACCCATGGTAATAAACTAAAATCAACGCATCAAACATCATGATTACGAAAGTTAAAATAAGCATAAATCCTTTATCTCATATTTAATTGCGCTTTTAATTATTGCACTTTAATTTATTGTCATTTTAATTGTCGTACTTTTTAATTATCGCAATTTTATTTATCGTCATTTTATTTATCGCAATTTCATTATCGTTATTTACTTTACGCTTTAAATTAAGTTATATTTATTTTTAATATTTTACATTAGATTTTAACTGTGACTAAAGTTTTAAAATCGACAAACCGGTCATTAAACGGTAAAACCCCCCTTTTATAATAATAATACTACTTATATTTATATTTATATTTATATTTATACAAATATAGTTTAAAAAAAAAATATAGCGTTAAACTTGGCTAGCTCCCTGTGGAACGAACCGGACTTACTAAAAACTACACTACTGTACGATTAGGTACACTGCCTATAAGTGTTGTAGAAAGGTTTAAGTATATCCACTCTATAAATAAATAAATAACTTGTGTAAAATTGTATCGTATTTAATAGTATTTTGTAGTAAAAATATAACTATTTCGTATACACCTCTACGCACATTAAGTATTTTTGGTACCGCTGCCCGGGGACAAACTTAATGCCGTAGCGAAATGCCATTTTCTAAAAAAAAAATATTAAGTTTAATTTCTTTTTGTAAAAATACATTTTAAAAAATTTTTAAAAATACAAAAATAAGAAAAAAAAAATATATCTATATTTTTAAGTTTAGTTAAATTAAAAACTTTATATTTTTATTTATTGTGAAAAAGTTATAAAACTAATAAGTAATATTTATATACTAAATATATTTATATCTTATATATTTTAACAGAAAAAAAGAATTTGTATTCGGCCCGATTACTGTAGCAGCCCAATACTTGGTCTGAAATCCGAAGCCATGCGACCGCATGGTATTAACAAGTAAACTCCATGCGATTGCATGGAGTGATTTGACAGCCCGGGTACCTCAGACGTACGATTAGGGTTTTGATTAATAATAATAATTATTATTAATTAATTCTAATTAGGGTTAAGTTATTTAATTATTTAGTTTTAGTTTTTAATTAATTTGTATTTTAAGTTAAAATTAGTTTTATTAAATATATAAAATTAATACTTTTATAAAATAAATAATATAAAAATAATATTTTTATAAAAATTAGTAATTTTATCATTTTTTTGTCTCTTTTTATAAATTGTATATTTTTATTATTTAGTACGTAATTTGTATTTTTATCACTCGTAACTAGTTTTAAGTTATAGTATTTGCCGTAGTTATTTTTATTTCTAGATTTTTAGCCTTTGTCGTAAAATCCCTTAAGTACTTTTTCTTTAGACTAAGATTTAAGTGCTTTAGAATTTTGCGACGCCGTTTTAAGATTTTAGGATTTTGTTTAAGTTATTACCGTTTTGGATATAGAATTCCTTTTAAGCTTTAATACTTTTAGACGCAACTTTTAATTCTTAGTTTTTAGACTTTTAAGTTTCGACGCGCTACGTTCTTTTTATTATTTTTTGACCTTTTATTTTTCGACGCGCTCTTTTTCTTTCTTATTTCTCGACGCTCTAGTTTTTAGGACTTAGATTTTTTTCTATTTCTTCTCTAAAATTTCTTTAAATTTCAACGAAAAATTATTTTAAGCGGTTAAATTGATAGACATCTAAAATTTTCTGGTTCGTAGTAATAGTTGGATTTGTTAGTGGCGAGTTGTGGGCTTCCGATTTAAAGGGTCCTGGCTACCTGCTGCATCTATTGGCTATTCGAAACGTGAGGAAAATCAGAAAAGTCTATTAATTTGATAACTTATATAATTTTTATATTTTTTATAACTAATAGCATATTCAGTGAATGCACCGAGCAAAACGTTCACCACTTTTATACGTTCACCACCTGTAACTCGATCAAGACATCTAGCCAATATTGTCGCAGTTGATTTTTCTTTAGAATCATCATCCAGTCGACTAAGTACTCCAATTCAAATTTCTGATAATCCATTTTTTGAACCCGACCTCACAATTGAGAATCCGGAGGATATTCAGGGACAATTCAGATATCCTGAACCATTAATCTTTCCTCCGGAACCACCAATCATTCAACCAGAGATTTTTGAGGAACAAACCATTAAATCAGAATCCTCTAGTGATCCAAATTCAACAAATTCAATCATGAAAAATCTGGAACCTCTAAGTATGGAAGACCGAATGAGAGCTAAACGCACTGGCCAAGGTCACGCAATTACTCAACCAGACATTAATACGCCAGATTATGAAATCAAAGGACAAATTCTACACATGGTGACTAATCAATGCCAATTTAGTGGTGCACCGAAGGAAGATCCAAACGAACATCTTCGTACTTTTAATAGGATCTGTACTCTATTTAAAATCCGAGAAGTGGAGGATGAACAGATATATCTCATGTTATTTCCCTGGACTTTAAAGGGAGAAGCCAAAGATTGGTTAGAATCGTTACCTGAAGGAGCGATTGATACATGGGTAGTTTTAGTTGAAAAATTTCTTAAACAATTCTTTCCGGCATCTAAAGCCGTGAGACTACAAGGAGAAATTGTTACGTTCACACAAAAGCCAAACGAAACTCTATATGAAGCGTGGACAAGATTTGGAAAGTTACTGAGAGGATGTCCGCAACATGGTTTAGACACTTGTCAAATAGTACAAATATTCTACCAAGGATGCGACATCACTACACGAAAAGACATCGATATAGCAGCTGGTGCTTCCATTATGAAGAAAACCGCAACTGACGCTTATAAAATTATTGATAACACTGCTTCCCACTCACATGAGTGGCATCAAGAAAAAGATATCGTTAGATCATCTAAAGCGGCTAGAGCTGATTCTAGCCATGACTTCGATTCCATTTCCGCAAAGATAGATGCTGTCGAGAGACGAATGGAAAAGATGACTAAAGATATTCACTCAATACGAATTAGTTGTGAGCAGTGTGGAGGACCACATTTGACAAAAGATTATCTCGGTATTGAACAAACAATGGAACAAAGAGAGAATGTTTCATACATGAACCAAAGGCCTGAAAATAATTATCAGAATAATTATCAACTGCCAAGACCGATCTACAATTAAAATTAGAATTATAACCGAAATGTTCCATACAACAACCAACAAGGTCCTAGCAATCAACAAGTATCCAACACTACTTACAATCAGCAAAGACCTATTTTTCAAAACAAACCACCACAAACCGATGATAAAAAGCCAAATTTTGAAGACATGATGTCAAAGCTAGTTGAATCTCAAACTCAATTTTTCACATCTCAGAAACAAACGAATAAACAAAATGCTCAAGCATTTAGAAATCAACAAGCTTCTATTCAAAATCTGGAACAAGAGATAAGCAACCTAGCAAGGTTGATAGGTGAAAGAAAACCGAGAAGTTTACCTAGCGATACAAATGCTAACCCCCGGAATGAAACAGCTAAAGCCATTACCACGAGAAGTGGTATTACACTTACACCACCGGAAATGCCTGTAATTTCTGATGACTCTATACCTACTCCACAAGAACCACAACCAGATCAAGATAAGGAAACAGAACCGGTAGTTGAAAAGGTTAATGAAGATAACATAGTTAAGTCTAAACCTTATATTAAACCATACCAACCACCACTTCCTTACCCGAGTAAAATGAGAAAAGAAAGACTTGAAGCCGAGCAATCCAAATTCTTGGATATGTTTAAACAAATAAATGTAAATCTTCCTTTCATTGATGTGATTTCAGGAATGCCTAGATATGCTAAATTCTTGAAAGATCTAATCACAAATAGAAAGAAAATGGAAGAACTTTCGGCTGTTACTATGAATGCTAATTGTTCTGCAGTGCTGTTGAATAAGATACCAGAAAAATTATCAGATCAAGGAAGTTTCACGATTCCATGTTTTCTGGGTAGTCTTAGTTTAATAGAAGCATTGGCAGATTTAGGTGCTAGTATAAATTTAATGCCGTATTCACTATACGCTAAACTAGACCTTGGAGAATTGAAACCAACACGAATAAGCATACAACTAGTCGATCGATCAGTAAAATATCCTAGAGGGATAATAGAGAACATACTAGTTAAAGTTGGTACTTTAGTATTTCCAGTAGATTTTGTTATTCTGGACATGGAAGAAGATTCTCGAGTCCCTCTCATATTAGGAAGACCATTCTTAAACACGGCTAAAGCAATAATAGACGTGTTCGGTAAGAAACTGACCCTAAGTATAGAGGACGAGAGTGTTACCTTTTCTGTTGATAGAGCCATGCAACAACCACAATCTGCAGATGATACATGTTATTATATTCAAACTATAGATTCACATGCAGAATTGTTAGAAGAATTTCCAGAATTACAAGGAACAGGAGAATGTTCTTTAAGAGAATGAACTGAACCAATTGATGAAACTGAAATGTTAGCTACACTTATGGTTAATGGATATGAACCAACAACAGAAGAAATTCAAATGCTAAAAGAGGAAGACAGATATCGATATAAATCATCGATAGAAGAACCACCGACATTAGAGTTAAAGCCACTTCCAGACCATTTGGAATACGCTTATTTACATGGTGAATCTGAATTACCTGTAATAATATCGTCTTCTCTTACTAAAAATGAAAAATCTCAACTCATTTCTGTGCTAAAAGCTCATAAACCAGCTATTGCATGAAAGATTCATGATATTAAAGGCATAAGTCCTTCGTATTGCACACATAAAATCCTTATGGAAGAAGGTCATAAAACGTATGTGCAACGCAAACGAAGACTAAATCCTAATATGCAAGATGTTGTTAAGAAAGAAATTATTAAACTGCTTGATTGAGGTTTAATTTATCCAATCTATGATAGTCCATGGGTAAGCCCAGTTCAATGCGTACCTAAGAAGAGTGGCATGACTGTCATCACAAATTAGAAAAATGAGCTTATTCCTACTAGGACTGTAACAAGATGGCGTGTTTGTATTGATTATATAAAATTAAATGACTCCACCAGAAAAATCACTTTCCCTTACCTTTCATTGATCAAATGTTGGAAAGATTAGCCGGAAATAGTTACTATTGTTTTCTTGACGGTTTTTCCGGATATTTTCAAATTCCAATAGCACCCGAGGACCAAGAGAAAACCACATTCACGTGCCCTTATGGTACTTTTTCTTACAAACGCATGCCATTTGGACTTTGCAACGCCCCTGCAACCTTTTAGAGGTGCATGATGGCGATTTTTCACGACATGATAAAAGAATGCATGAAAGTTTTCATGGATGACTTTTCAGTCTTCGGTGATACATTTGAATCATGTCTAACTAATCTTGAACGAATGCTTATTAGATGCGAACAATCAAATCTAGTTCTTAATTGGGAGAAATGTCATTTCATGGTTAAAGAAGGCATCGTTCTTGGTCATAAAATTTCAAAGGAAGGAATTGAAGTGGATAGAGCTAAAGTAGATGTAATTGCTAAACTTCCACATCCCACCAATGTTAGAGTAGTTAGGAGTTTTCTAAGGCATGCCGGTTTTTACCGACGTTTCATAAAAGATTTTTCTAAAATTGCCACTCCTATGAATATACTCCTAGAAAAGGATGCTCCTTTCATCTTTTCAGATGAATGCATCAAATCTTTTAATATTCTTAAAGAAAAACTTACTAATGCGCCGATCATGATAACTCCAAGTTGGAATCTACCATTTGAACTCATGTGCGATGCAAGTGATTTTGCAATGGGAGCCGTTTTAAAACAAAGGATTGAAAAACGATTTCAACCTATTTATTACACTAGTAAGACATTACAAGGAGCACAAACGAATTACACAACTACTGAAAAAGAACTCCTTGCTATTGTCTTTACTTTTGACAAATTTCATTCATATCTCATTCTAGCTAAAACGGTGGTCTATACCGACCATTCTGCTCTTAGATACCTATTTTTGAAACAAGATGCCAAACCAAGATTAATCCGTTGGATCTTACTCTTACAAGAGTTCGTTATTGAAATCCGAGATAAAAAGGGAGCAGAAAATCTCGCAGCTGATCATCTTTCTCGTCTTGAAAATCCTGAATTAGAAGTTCTCAATGAATCGGCCATACAAGATAACTTTCCTAATGAATATCTTTTGAAGATAAATTATAGTGAAATTCCATAGTTTGCAGACTATGCAAACTACTTAGTATGTGGATTCCTTGAAAAAGGGTTGTCGTACCAAAAACGAAAGAAATTCTTTAGTGATATAAAACACTATTTCTGGGAAGATCCACATTTGTTTAAAAGTTGTCCCGATAGAATAATACGCCGATGTGTATTCGGGGATGAATCCAGTCAAATCTTAAACCATTCTCACACAGGACCAACATGAGGGAATTATGGGCCTCAACTCACAGCAAGAAAAGTCTATGACGCTGGATTCTATTGGCCTACAATTTTCAAAGACGCACACCTTCTTTGCAAATCCTGTGATGCTTGTCAAAGGGCCGGAAAAATAAGTCAACGTGATGAAATGCCACAAAATGTCATTCAAGTATGTGAAGTATTTGACGTTTGGGGTATTGACTTTATGGGTCCATTTCCAAAATCTCATAATAATCTCTACATTCTCGTTGCCATTGATTATGTATCTAAATGGGCGGAAGCACAAGCTCTTCCAACTAACGATGCACGAGTTGTAGTTAACTTTTTAAAACGTCTTTTTGCAAGGTTTGGAACACCGAAAGCTTTAATAAGTGATCGGGGTACTCATTTTTGTAATAATCAACTTGAGAAAGTTCTTAAAAGATATGGAGTAACTCATAAAATCTCAACCGCTTATCATCCACAAACAAGTGGACAAGTTGAAAATACCAACCGAGCTTTAAAACGTATTCTAGAGAAAACCGTAGGATCAAATCCGAAGGAATGGTCCATGAAATTGGAGGATGCACTCTGGGCTTTTAGAACAGCCTACAAAACTCCAATTGGAACCATACCTTTTAGACTCGTTTACGAAAAAGCATGTCATCTTCCAGTAAAAATTGAGCACAAAGCATTTTGGGCTTTGAAGACGTGTAATCTAGATTTACATGAAGCCAGACATCTACGGTTAAGTCAACTAAACGAATTAGAAGAATTAAGACATGAAGCATACGAAAATTCATTAATCTATAAAGAAAGAACGAAGAAATGGCATGATAAAAGAATTAGAAGTTCAAAAGAATTTAAAGAAGGAGACATAGTTCTTCTTTTCAATTCACGATTCAAGCTATTTCCTGGAAAATTGAAATCAAGATGGTCTGGACCATTCATAGTCAAAATAGTTTTTCCATACGGAACAATAGAGTTAATATATTCAAATGGGGTTGAATTTAAAGTTAATGGTCACAGAGTTAAACATTACATAGATAGTCCAATGGAAGTTGAAGATGAAGTTAATCACAATTTCGATACCACAGCTAACTAAGTGTGGGAAGTTTCGAATTTTTTAGGGTAATATATAGTTCTGTTAGAGTTTGATATTCTGTTTTCGTATAGTTTCCGAGAATGAAATAGCAGACCCTAAAGAACTAGTCTTCTCCCTCCATTCTGAATTTTTAATTTTTTTAAGTTTTACGAGATGAAGAATTCCTTTGATCTGAACCATGGTCTAATGCTACATGCTATGATTACTAAACGTAATAATGACACCCTTCCGAGTGAACTGGTATCATTCATAAGAGGCAAAATGGACGGAGTAAGAAAAGAACTCATAAAAGATCATCATAAGATACATTTTGGTAAAGGAAAATCAAAATTCGCAACAAAAAGAAGAGCACGACACCTTGAAAGATGTTATAAATGCAGAAAATAGTCACACGAAGGTAAATATTCAAATAATCAAACATATTCAAATACCGAATTTGTTACTCTATGCAGAGAAGGATCGTTTATATGTTTAGAAGAAAAGATATTGAAGAATCGAGGTTACACTTACGTAGCTATGGAGAACCAAATCACACGACTCTCCTATGAGTCGGCTAAAGCAGGTCTCTGAGAATTCTTTCTAATAGGTAAGTATGTACAGTTTTTTTTATTGCTTTTAACCTTTTGATAATAAACGATGAATCGTTCGCTATAAAGTATTAAATTGGTATTCAATAAAATTAGGTATGCGTAACCGAAATTATTGATATCATACAAAAATTTATTACATCACTGCGAAATTTACCGTTTATTCTTAAGATATAAATATCTTTAATCAATCAACCCAAAATATTTCAAAAATTCGTCAGGAGTAAAACTAGGTTATGGAACCGAAATTACTTTACCGAAAAGAGGGGCATATATTTTTGATAAAATTTGATTGATTAAAGTGGGATAAAAGACCAAAAAGATTTTTTAATTTTAATTTTTACCATGTTTTTAAAATTAATATATAAATATTAAATTAATATTGTAAACTTTTTAAAATCAATATATTTAAGTTTGTAAGTATTTTAAAAATTAATATTTTTAATATAAGTTTGTAAAATTAATGTACAAAAATATTAATAATATTAATATGAAATTTTATGCATTTTAAATTTAAGTTTAGTGTGAATTTAAAAACAAAAATTTACTTTATTTCATTAAGTTAAAAATGTGATTTCTAAAAATTCGCCGTGAGTTGAAAATAGGTCGTTGAACCGAAATTGCTTTACCCGAGGGCGGGACGAGAACTTTTATTATCATTATTTTTAATCTTATTGAATTAAAGTATGCCAAAAACATTAAAAAACCCAAAAATCTTTGCTTTTAAAATGACGCTTAAAAAGTGACGAATTTTAAAATTTTGTTGAGAGACGGACTAGGACAACGACCCGAAACGCCCTCACTCCTAAAAAAGAAACAAAATTTTTAAAATTTAATTAATTATATGTTTTAAAAGTATAAGGTTTTTATAAAAAAAATAATAAAAAAAAATAACAGACCCCATGCGATCGCATGGGGTTCCTTCACAAAATCCATGCGGTCGCATGGAGTGAAAAAACTGGTCAGGAACAAATAACCAGCGAGTTGTTCTGTCTCATTCTACAAACACACACATACACGAACATACTCCCCAAACTCTCTCAAATTTCACCAAATTTCACCAAATTTCTCACAAAACTTCGCTACAATCATGCCTTAGTTCGAAATTTTTTTAGCAAGAAGGTAAAAATTACACCCCTAAACTCTTAAATTTCTTAGTTTTTGTGATAATTACCAATATTTTACCTAATTTGATTTTGTCAATTTCTAGTGAAATTAGAGTTAAATTGTTAGTATATTATGCATGTATAACCTAGATTGATGCTATTTAACATGATTTGAAGTTAAAAACTTCAAAAATTTTAGGAATCTAGGGTTTGTGTTCTTGAGCAATTTGGGGCTTTTTGATATAAACAGGTTATGACCGATTTTTATCATGAATTATTGCTAAATTAAGTAGTGTAACATGTTTAGGTAGCTAAATGATCTAAAATTTGATCCTAAACATGATTTTTGAGAATTAAAGTAGACTTTTTAGGTCTAAAATTCATGAACTTGATTAAATTGATGTAAATGCCATCTAAAACTTGTTTAATTGCTAGTAATGGTTATTTTAACATGTTATTTGAGTGGAATGCTTATGAACTTTGTAAACATTTTCATATATGCTTATTTGAAAAAGTGTAGAATTGTGGAAATTGTGAAAATGTGTATAAGTTTAATTTTGATTGAACATGTTATTGTAATTGTTTCAAGTTGTTATTTTGCTAACACTAATGCATATTTGGATGCACAAATTTTGTGTTTAAATGTGTTTTGCAGAAAAATACCGATACTGATGGTGCATCATCATCATCTAGACAACCTGCTCCAGAACCTGAACCAGAAATGCAATATGAACCGGAGCAACAACAGGAATAACAACAACAACCTGATCAACACGTACCATATTATGATCCGCAACAAGAATATATTAATGCCTATGTAGTTTTTCTGATTCATCCGATAGTAGCACATCCGACGATTCATGAAGAACAGTTGCATCCCAATTTGAGATTTGATAGAAGTTGGAGAGATTACCCGACATATCAAAGTAACAAATTCAAATTAGTAACGAAAAATGTAGAAGTGCCGAGGGTAATCGATTGGGAGCCTTTGGAAAGGGTCCACCTAGTTAACTCAGTTAGACTGCATCTGATCCAAAGGTATGGCAGCTCTTCTTTTCCCGATTGGGAACGTTTATTCACCATTCGTAGGCCTGTATATAAGGAATGGTGTGTTGAGCTTATGAGTACTATAGCGTTAAATGCGAATGTAGTTAGGTTAGATGATAGAAGTTTTCTTAGATTTATACTTGGCCGTAGGATGTACAGGATGTCCATGCTGAACATGGCCAGGGCTTTACAGATTTACACTCCTGGTGAATTACTACTACCCGATTGTACAAATTTGATTTATCATGGGGAGCGGGTAGATAGGAATTTTAACGCGAACGCCGTCTGGAGGCGTATGTCAGATTATAATGTTTTTTCACTGGGAGGAAGACACTCCTATTTAGATATTAACAAAGTTGAGCTACGTATTATACATAGATTTTTAGCTAATTCGATTACACAAAGAGGTAAAAATAAGGAGAAGATGACCTTACACGACTTATTTTACCTTAAGTGTATTCAAAACACTAGAAGCTTTGTTAATATCCCCTACTGTGTTGGTTTTTATCTATCCAAAGTGGTAGCAAGAATACAGGACGGGGGAATAATAGGAGGAGGTATTTTTGTTACTCTCATTGGAGAGTATTTGGGTGTAGATAGGGATCAAGGTGGTCCACTTATGGTATGTAGGGAACAGGATGATACTTTAGAATTGAAGGTCTATCAGGGTGCTAAGGTATTAAAGAGCAGACACAACCAGGCAGTACCATATGATGATAATCATCCACAGGTAGAGAGAGGTTCAGATGAGAAAATGGAGGAAGCGGATGACATTAGGGATGTCATTAGGAAGGCTATGACTGACGTCTACCAGCATATAGATGAGGTAGAAATGACAAACCAGGATAGACATAGTTGGTACGAGCAGTGGCAAGCCCAGAATGAGTACGAGCATTCTAGGTAACGATAGCATGATAGATGGCACTATCATCAGCATCAGATCATGAGCCAGCTATCACCTCAGGATCACTACGTACCGACCCGACCTGCTTACTATCCTCCACACTAGCCCGATATGCGACCACTACTTACTCTCTACGACCCTAACCAGGCCTATCAGTACACCTATAACCAACCATGGAACCCGCCCGACGACATGAACTGGAATCCCTATCCAGATAGATATAGTTCCCGTTGGTGATTTTTATCTTTTTATTATTTTTATTTATTTATGTTTAAACATATTATATTGTGATACTTTTATGTAAGTTTTAATATTTTTATTATGTTGTACTAATATTTCATATTTGATTTGAAAGTGGGATGATAAGTCCCATTTCAAATTACCATGCATGTTATTATTTGTATGTATGTATTTTGTCAATTGTACACAATAGGGTAAAACATCGCATTTTCAAAGACTGGCATTAAGTTCAGCAAAAGCTACTAATTTTGACGACAAAACGAAAAATAAATGTGATGTAACAACAAGACGGAATGAGCAAATGATGTGCACCATTTATCATTCAACAAACAAACGCCAATATGTTTGGAAAATTTGGTAAAATTTAATCATTTTTCTACGCTAATCACCCTCAATAATTTAAATTGTTACAGATTTCTTGCAAATGAGGGCATTACAAGATCTTAAGTGTGGGAAGGGGTTAAATTCTTTCGGATTTTTAAAATTTTTTTGACTTATACACTTGGTTACCATTAAAAATACTAGTAACACAGTAGTTGTATTAGAATCTAGTGCTCTCTGATAATAAAGAACAGCCCTAGTCTTATATACTGACTACCCAATTCTACTAAAATTTTTTAAAATTTTCAATTAAATGAACTCAAAATCATGTTTATACAAATTTATGAGTGATAAAACTAGGTGTTAACACCGAAATTATTGTTACCTCAGAAAGGACTTAAATTGAGAAACAACTCAAAATGTTAGAATTCATTTAAAGTGTGGGAAAAATTTACCAAGTTATTTAGAACATATATCACATATTTTTGTACAAATAATTGAAGATACTTTTGTTTTGGACAAAATTAACCGTTTTACCCGGTAAATTGTAATATATTTAAAAGAAAGATGGATCTACACGATGAATCAATTCCATCATTAAAAGGAAGTAAAGTCTTCCGAAAAAGACACGCGCTTCTTGATTTAGGTCAGGAAGTTGTCGTCCAGACCAGTTGTAGAGTCTACAAAAAATCTTGAAAAGTTTTCTCAAAAATCAGCTGGAAATCCACGGACCTCAGCATCAAACAGGGTCGCCAAGTGGTCAGACTTATCCTAACCATGAGAGGATCTGTCTCGTAAAATGGGGAGGGCGCCGTGAAAATTAGCTTGATAAGACTAATGAATCAGATCCCCAGAAAGGATAATCTCCTTAAAGATCAAAAAAATCAGCTTTTAAACCTGATATTACTCAATCCTTGAGATTGACTTTTAAAGATTGAGAATTACAAACTCATGGAATTCGATGATATCTAAACTCGAGCTTGAACGAGAAAATATTTTGATCAAATTACAAACCGATTTGTTTTCTGAAAACCCATTTTCAATGCGTTCATTACCATTGAACATAAAATCCTAGGAATTCACCCGGAATTCATTAGGTCACCTGAACCAAATTGGGTGTCAACCGTAAGAACGGTGGTTGCATAGCATGGTCAAAGACATGACCTTGTGCCAGACCAAAAAACTATAGGGTGATCTTTACTATTGCTCCTACAAAGGATAGTAATTGCATCCGACACGTTATAGACCATAATCAAAAGCATGTCACGGGACATTGCCTCAACAGTTGCTTGTTCAACGCTTTCCTTTACAACCAGACGGTAGTTTACCGAAAGGTAATATACGGAGCAAGTATACTGGACGTGTTGCTTTCCCAATACAAGGTTAGCAAGTGGGTGACACAAAACCGCAAGTTTTGAGCTAAAATTTTCAAATATGAAACCCACCAAACCCACAAAAACAATTTGCAAACACCGGTGAAGGGTTATTCCGGAAAACTTATCTAGGGTAAAAGCTAGATTGAATTTTCAAAAAGATCAAATGTTTTCATAAAGATCCAATTTCTTTAAGGATCTAAATTTTCATAGTCATGTGGGACTGTAAACCACACGTTACTATCATTGTTTATACCGCCGTATAGAATTCACTGATGTACAAAGTGTGAAGAATAAAGAAGTGATTCTAGTATTTTTATTTCAAGACTATATTGCTTGAGAACAAGCAACGCTCAAGTGTGGGAATATTTGATAATGCTAAAAACGAACATATATTTCATAGCATTATCCCTCAAGAAAGACAAGCTTTTAGCTGCAAATGTTCTATTTACAAGTGATATTCGTTTAAATAATAAAAGCTGAAGACAAAAGACAGATTCGACGAATTGAAGATGCAAACGACCAAAAAGCTATAAAGTACAAAGTACAATCAAAGTGGTTCAATTTATTGATGAGAAACGTCTCAAAATTACAAGAGTACAAGACGCAAAAAGCAAAGTACAAGATATTAAATTGTACGCAAGGACATTCGAAAATCCGGAACCGGGACTAGAGTCAACTCTCAACGCTCGACGCAACGGACTAAAAATTACAAGTCAACTATGCACATGAATATAATATAATATATAATTAATTCTTAAAATTATTTATATATTATATTATTTAATAAAACCGTCGGCAAGAAGTAAACAATCGAATGTGAGCTGGAATCCCAGGCCATGCGATCGCATGGCCAGCAAGAACAATCTCCATGCGATCGCATGGCAGCAAATATCTGGCCACATCTATATATTTCGCAGTTTTTGGTCGAACTTAACACATCTTTTCTCTTCTCTATCTCTCAACGTAATATATATATATATATATATATATATATATATATATATATATATATATATATATATATATATATATATATATATATTATAATTATAATTTTAATTTTAATTTTAATAATAATAAGGGTATGTTAGCGAATGTTGTAAGGTTGTAAGTCGAAATTATGTCCGTGTAACGCTACGCTATTATTAATCATTGTAAGTTATGTTCAACCTTTTTAAATTAATGTCTCGTAGCTAAGTTATTATTATGCTTATTTAAATTGAAGTAATCATGATGTTGGGCTAAATATTAAGACGGGGTAATTGGGATTTGTACCATAATTGGGGTTTAGACAAAAGAACGACACTTGTGGAAATTAGACTATGGGCTATTAATGGGCTTTATATTTTTTAATTAAATGATAGTTTGTTAATTTAATATAAAGATTTACAATTGGACGTACCTATAAATAACTATATACACTCGATCGGACACGATGGGCGGGATATTTATAAGTACTAATAATCGTTCATTTAATCGGACGCAGGAATAGATTAATAGTTTATGGACTTATTAAAACAGGGGTGAATTATATACAAGGAAAATTGGTGTAATTATAGCTTAAGTCCCCAATTAGTTGGAATATTTGACTTCGGATATAAGAATAATTTGACAAGGACACTCGCACTTTATATTTATAACTGATGGACTATTATGGACAAAAACGAGATGGACATATTGAATAATCCAGGACAAAGGACAATTAACCCATGGTAATAAACTAAAATCAACACGTCAAACATCATGATTACGTAAGTTTAAATAAGCATAATTCATTTATTTCATATTTAATTGCACTTTTAATTATTGCACTTTAATTTATTGTCATTTTAATTATCGTACTTTTTAATTTCCGCAATTTTATTTATCGTCATTTTATTTATCGCAATTTCATTATCGTTATTTACTTTACGCTTTAAATTAAGTTATATTTATTTTTAATATTTTACATTGGGTTTTAACTGTGTCTAAAGTTTTAAAATCAACAAACCGGTAATTAAACGGTAAAAACCCCTTTTTATAATAATAATAATAATAATACTACTTATATTTATATTTATATTTATACAAATATAGTTTTTAAAAAAAATATAGCGTTAAACTTGGCTAGCTCCCTGTGGAACGAACCGGACTTACTAAAAACTACACTACTGTACGATTAGGTACACTGCCTATAAGTGTTGTAGAAAGGTTTAAGTATATCTACTCTATAAATAAATAAATAACTTGTGTAAAATTGTATCGTATTTAATAGTATTTTTTAGTAAAAATATAACCATTTCGTATACACCTCTACGCACATCAGTAGCAATTGAATTATTCAAATTATCAGTTTATGTTGACTTAAATATGTGGACAATTAGTTCAATGGGTTATTTGCACATGATGATGCAATGCAGAAATATTTTAAACTGGTACAAGAACTTGCGGCTGACTTCGATATCTTCCAAATAGCACATGTGTCCAGAACACTAAAAAAAGATGATGCATTAAGTAAATTGACTGCATTAACATTCAGCCATTACAAGAAGGAAATATGGGTTGAGGAAGTTAAAGTAAAATCAATTGATGCCGACCATATGTCAGCAACGGTAAAAAAAGATGGGTCGAACGAGATGACACCAATAGTTGATTTCTGAAACACCGGCGTGCTCCAATTGGGTGCAGTAGAAGCACGAAAAATAAAAGTGAAAACATCAATGTACTTGTTAGAAAAGGGGGTGCTATATAGGATATCATTTTTAGGACTACATCTACGATGTTTGAGCCCTAATCAATATGAGGTGGCTATCAAAGAAGTTCACGAATGCTTTTGCCTGTTGCATTCAGGACATAAAACAGCCATGTCTAAAATAATGCGTCTAAGTTATTATTGGCCGTTAATGTATATGGATGCGGCAGAAGTGATACGCAAATGTCATTCATGTTAGTTGCATGCACCAATCAGCAAAGCTCTGTGGCACACAATGATTCCAGTTTCCTCACCATGGTTGTTTTGTAAATGGGAAATCGATATTGTTAGATCGTTCCCATTAGGTCCAGGTAATTTAAATTCTTAATATATCTTACTATTTATAATTATACCCGCGCTCTTGAAAATATATATATATATATATATATATATATATATATATATATATATATATATATATATATATATATATATATATATATATATATATATATATATATATATATATATATATATATATATATATATATATATATATATATATATATATATATATATGAACTGTCTACCAGGAGGTGTAAAATTTCTGGTCGTAGCCATCGACTACTTCACACAATGGGTGGAAGCTAAACCACTCAAGACAATCACTTGCAAGTAGGGATGGCAATGGGCGAGAAAAAACCCATGACCCGCGGGTACCCGATCCGCGATGAACGGGTAAAATCATTAAATCTTACATGCGGACACGGGTACGGGTAAAAATTTATACCAGCCGACGGGTCGCGGGTATATACTACCCGTCGCGGGTAAAACCCGACCCGTGAATACATGAGACTTTTCTTAATTTACCCACGAATTAGTACTTAAAATTATTAAATTTAAAATCTATTTTACTAGTATTTGAATAATTATTAAAAATATCATATTATATAAAAGTAAAAAAACTTATTTTTCATGTCATTATACATATAGCTTGTACATATCGTTTTATAATTAATAAAATTATTTGAATTTTCTAATAACAAGTTGTATATTATTATTACCGGCGGGTCACGGGTATCCGCGGGTCACGGGCATGGGCGAAAAGTTTTTACACATGGGCTGGTAACGGGTCTCAACGTGCACAAATAAAAAACCCGACGGGCGGGTCGCGGGTATATAGAACCCGTGCCCGTGTAATGACCCAACCTGTTATCCAACCGAAAAATGCAGCAAGATTTTTTATTTTTTTTATAACAGTAGGGTGCGCGGCACGCAACCCTCCTAGTGTGCGGCGTGCACAAGGCCATTCTAGCTTATGTCCGGATTTTACGTTTTGCGTTAAAGATCTATCACTTCCCGACACTTTTACACGAAACGGTTTTCGCAACACATTATAATAAGTAAAACTCACACATTTTTATAATAAAACAAGTTTTACGACGCCAGGCCCACATCAGCCCATTTTGCGAATTAAGAAAGAAATACAATTTTTGACTACATGCTTTTAACACAAAATAAAGACGAGCATGGCGATTGGGGATGCGCTACCCAATCCTAATCAATCCGTAAGCAAGTCTTCTAAAACAAACTACGCAAGTCCACTAGTCCCCACGCTTACCCGAGCCATCACCTCCGTGCAAATCTATAAAAATATAAACAACGAGAGGGTAAGCTAATGCTTAGTGAGTGAGAATATACTACGTACATATATATGCATAAAATGGACACGGCACACAAATAATCAATTAACACATAACGGAGCATCCACGTATAAGGCAAACTAAGCATACCGTTCAACCGCTATATAACAATCTATAAATAAACAAGTAAGTTCACCAACGACGCTATGAACAACACCAACAAGCTACACCCGGAGGGTTAGCTACACCACAATAATACGACGATATATAACAATAAAGCGTACAACGCTCAAGGTTAACCCCTTTAACCCAATACCAAAAGTCAAATCCCAAAATACCAAGATGAAGATTGGCCGAACTACACGAGCCTTAGTAAATCCGCATCCACACGAGATTACTATCTTCAATACCACAACAACATCGAGGTTGGCCGAACTACACGAGCCTTAGTGAATCCGCAACCACACAAGATCACTACCTCAATAAGATGACCAAACTACACGAGTCATCGTAAATCCGCATCCACACGTGATCCACTTCTCCAATCATAACTCAATACCAACCCTTCGTCATTGGGGTTGTATAATCCACATCACAAGCATATGTGATAACGTACACACAAAGTGTGCACCTCGCCAAAGGTGGTCAACCAAAGCGCACAACCGTGCGAATTGGACCTATTACACAAGTCCATCAAATCCACCTATATGTGAAGTGAGCTCTATAACCGAGAACCACTTCACCCGACCCACACCCATCCTACACATACATATGCACATAGGATATTAACACTCACCTTGTCGTCTTGATGAATGTTTCCGAATAATCCGCAACACGTCAATGGAAAGTACCTATTCCATTATCACAATACAAGTAACACACTTAGAGTGGATTTACAAACCAACTCAAATCGATACTTAGTGCAATTTCGACCAATTGCACTTCCGAGCACAAACCGCGTCCAAACTAACCAATAATCACTAACACTAGTGAAAATGGTCCTAATACGCCAATCAAACCCAAACACAAGTGTTATACACTTATCATTCTCAAAATCACCCATAAACCCTAATTTTGACTCAATTCAAAATTAGTCTTTCAAATACACTAAAATGGGTTCCAACACTTCCATAATCACCAATCCTAGTGATTAAACCCAAATACAAGTCCCAAATCATGGCCAAGTCGGTTTCTAACCCAAAACCCACCAACAACAACAATAAACCCGATTAATAGCAACACTAAACTCACTTCATGAGATTAAATGGGTTTCTCAACAATTTAAGTTCAAAACCTAACTTGAATATCAAAATCAAAAAATGAAATTCGGAGTTAGAACTTACCACAACAACCAAAACGTAGCTAGGAATGAGGTGAACAACTTTAACACTTGAGCTTTTGATCAATTCGAGCTCCTTCTTCTCCCAAACCCCAATTCTCTCTTTAGAACTCTCTCTCTCTCTCTCTAAGATAGTTGAGAGTGTTTGTGGATGTGAAAATGATCCAAAGTAGAATCCAAATCTGCCAATATGTCCACAGATCCGTCCTCAATTGAAAAGACCAAAATGTCCTTCATTTAACTCAAAATAGAAAAAGACAGAAAACTGTCGCTGGTAAGGTGCGCGTCGCGCTCACCTAGTGGTGCGCGGCACGCACAATGGTCTGAGCAGTATTTGAGTTTTTTAATTTATGCCAAGCTTCATTAACTTTATGTACGCCATTTATACTCTTATGTACAGTAAATATTTGGGTCTTACAACTCTCCCCACTTAGAATCAATCACATCCTCGTGATCCTCGTCACTTAACCAACCGGACCCACACTCAACGGTCCTCAAACATACGTTCCAAACCGATTTCCAACATAATTATCATAAACTCGAAGATTAATCCCTTTACCAATTACACACTTGCACGCATTCTGGAACACGCAATGTGCACAATATCCGAAAACTACCACAATCGCTTAACATATACGGAAACATCATGTTTCCTTCCAACTTCTCTAGGCAATCCTTCCCAATGAATCGCCTTTAACACTAAATCGTCATCCGCGATTTATCAAATCCACAAATCCGAGCACTAAAACTCGCTCAATCCCTCACATCGGGAAAACTCAACCAATCTCGTACCGAGATATCAACCCTTTAGCGTACCCTTACCAAGTACAATGCTAGTAATAACCACATCCCAATCCTAAAGTTACCAGCTAAAACGATGAAGACCGAACAAAAGTGAATCCTTATGGATAACACTTATCACTTAATACCCCATGTATTGCGCAACACGACCAATACGCTACTACCATGACATCATAAGCCAACGGCTAAACCGCCCGTGCCCAAAACGACTAGGGCAACGCAAAACCCCAAGGTGTACAAAGTCAACTAATGTCACACCCTTAACAACATGTGAGCGAACCACGGCTATCGCATCACTGATCACACCAAGATGGCCGAAACAACCCGAGCCTAAACATATATGGAGGATGGTGGAAACAACCCGAACCTTAGTGAATTCGCAACAACCCGATCCATATTTCCCACAACAAAATGACCGCACAACCCGAGTCATCGTGAATACGTGCAAACCGATATTCACTACTTCCACCACATAGTATAACCGAGGATGACCGTGCTAACTGAGCCTTAGTGAATTCGAACAACCCGACATTCACTACCTCAAACTATGAGTCTAACCAAAAGGGACAATCGTACTACCCGAAATATTGTGAATACGAACAACCCGATATTCACGTCCCAAATCCCAACACAGGAATGGTACTCCCATTCCCCACCGGTACTCGAATTTCCCGATAACGTTATACCATGCCGATATAACACTACTCCCAACACAAAAATCCATTAGTGTACTTATCACCGCGTAACACTAATCCCCCGGGTGATATCTTGAACACCGCGACTAACTCACCCCCATGACAATGTCGTGTCTTGAACACCGCGACTAACCCACATGTCAATCAAACCAAATGAGTGGTATCTTAAACACCGCGACAATTCCACGTGTTACGTAGAATGTGGTGTCTTAAACATCGCGACTATCCCACATTCCACGCTACACAAATAAACACAATATATACGTACACGTATAATTATTCCACTCACTTGGAATCTCTGCACACGCATCATACGTACGTGTACACAACTCCATCACAATCGAGCAAGAACCACCTATATCGCACATAGGCACAAAACAATAATTCTCTATAAGAGAATCCGTCACACACATCCCTTAACCGAGGGATCTCACTTGCTTGTCAAACCCGTCTATTATCTCTCAATGAGATTCATCACATTACCACCTCGGTGATAATTTAGATCCAAAACCTTAAGTACAACTTATTCCAAATCGTACTTTTACTACAATCGACCAACGTAGGTCTCAACGCTAGCTCCGAATCCATATGAACATCTTCCAATATCAATACACTAGAACATCTTCGTGCGAGAGTTCAAACTCCCCCACTTATAACTCCGTTCCATAACCACATCACGATACCTTGCTCCAACCTTGAGCATACGTAGGAATTTAACGAATCCTTAAACACTTCGAACGAAGAGTTCACCACAATTACACAAACTTTAATCTTGCAATCCTTCGATTGCTCTAGCTTGTCAATTTTCCACCTAGTCACTCATGTACCTAAGGGTTTCTCTCCGGTACCCTAAGTACAATGTAACCGCAACATCATCGGAGTTAAATACCACGCTAGTAGGTATGAACGAGGCACCTAACATAGCATCACATAGACTCCATTACCAACATACATCGAGATCCATAACACTAGATTTCAAGGGTTCCATCCACCCGTCGAACCTCATGATTCATCAACTTCAACACGAAAGCAAACACGTGCTAACATCCGAACACCAAAGCCCATAACCATGGCTTGGTAGAAACATTTCCCAACACTAAGGAATGCTTGGTTGCACCAAGTCTTACGCCCTTCGTCTATCAATCAAAACATCACCACAGGGTAATTCCATTAGGAACGTCACCCATAATAATAATACGCACAACACAATCGCAATCTTAAGGGTCTCACTCAAATGAGCTTAACGACCCGATACCATAAACGTAAACCGCCCGCTCACTACGGATTATCTCCAGCAGAGAATGAAGTCTACACCGCATGTTATTACAAATGAACAACATACAATATAACATTAGGAGTACCTGATACAGCATCGTTGGGCTTCCGTGCCCCACTTCCCATCATGTAGTCGCGCTCTAACCTCTTAACCCGGTCGTCAAATTATTCGGAACACTTCGACTTCCGGTGTCCCTCTTTTCGATAATTAAAGCACCTGATCGTGCTTGAAGGTACACCCGTACAATCTCGTGCCAAATGACCTCGTTCTCCACACTTATAACATGTAGGCATGTAACCCCTCTTACTCTTCTTCTTCTTCTTCTTCACATTCTCGACGCCTTCGGGCGTACTTCATGCCCTCTTACCAGGAGCACTATGTGACTCTGACCTTGCAAGTACTTCGTCATTGTGACTACCTCGAGGTTTGGAAAACCTCTTCTCAAAATCTTCCCTTACGACTTTAGTCACTTGGTCTCGGACCATTTCGGTCACCCGTCCTTTGATTGCCTCTTGGAGTTCTTGCTTAACCTTGTCGGCGAAAACCGAGGCATATCGTTCGAACGAAGCCTCAATCTTTAACGTTAACTCATCCTTCCCTGCATGAATAGGCTCGTCCGTTCCGTAAACATCTTCCGTCTTCATTCTAAGGAATGCAAAATGATTAGACCACGAACATAAAACCACACATGATAATGCTAAAAACGAACACATATTTCATAGCATTATCCTTCAAGAAAGACAAGCTTTTAGTTGCAATTGTTCTATTTACGAGTGATATTCGTTTAAATAATAAAAGGTGAAGACAAAAGACAGATTCGACGATTTGAAGACGCAAACGACCAAAAAGCTAAAAAGTACAAAGTACAATCCAAGTGGTTCAAATTATTGATGAGAAACGTCTAGAAATTATAAGGGTACAAGCCGTGAAACGCAAAGTACAAGATATTAAATTGTACGCAAGGACGTTCAAAAATCCGGAACCGAGACATGAACCAGCTATCAGCACGTGACACAACGGACCAAAAATTACAAGTCAACTATGCACAAGAATATAATATAATATATAATTAATTATATATATTATTATATATTATAATTAAAAGCAGCCCACGTTTAAATCACTATGGGGAGCTGAATCCAAAGCTCCGCACTCGCGGAGCTGTACGGTTCAAAGTGGGCCTATAAAAGGCCGCGCATTCTGATCGATTTCATTACACCTTTTCTACTTCAATCTCTTAATCTATATATATATATATATATATATATATATATATATATATATATATATATATATATATATATATACATATATATATATACATATATATATATATATATACATACATATATATATATATACATACATATATATATATATATACATACATATATATATATATATACATACATACATATATATATATATATATATATATATATGTATGTATATATGTATATATATATATTTATTATAATTTTAATTTTAATTAAAGTTTAATAATAAGGTTATAGTGGCAAATGTTTTAAGTTTGTAAGTCGAATTTCTGTCTGTGTAACACTACGCGATTAATACTCATTGTAAGTTATGTTCAACCTTTTTAAATTAATGTCTCGTAGCTAAATTATTATTATGCTTATTTAAATCGAAGTAATCGTGATGTTGGGCTAAATATTAAAGACGGGGTTATTGGGCTGTGTACCATAATTGGGGTTTGGACAAAAGATCGACACTTGTGGAAATAAGACTATGGGCTATTAATGGGCTTTATATTAACTAAACGATACCTCGTTAATTAAATATAAAGGTTAAAATTTGACGTATCTATATATAACCACATACGCTTAATCGGGTACGGTGGGTGGGATATTTATAAATACGAATTATTGTTCATTTGACCGGACACGGGGATGGATTAATAGTCACTGGACTCATTAAAACAGGGGTGAATTACATTCAAGGGTAATTGGTGTAATTGTTAACAAAGTATTAAAACCTTGGATTACACGCAGTCGATAACCTGGTGTATTCATTAAACAAAGTATTAAGACCTTGTTACATTTTGAATCCCCAATTAGTTGGAATATTTGACTTCGGATAATAAGATTAATTTGACGAAGACTCTCGCACTTTATAATTATGACTGATGGACTATTATGGACAAAACCAGATGGACATATCGAATAATCCAGGAAAAAGGACAATTAACCTATGGTAATAAATTAAAATCAACACGTCAACATCATGATTACAGAAGTTTAAATAAGCATAATTCCTTTATTTTATATCTCATCGTACTTTTAATTATCGCAATTTTATTTATCATCATTTTATTTATCGCACTTTTAATTATCGCACTTTTATTTATCGTCATTTACTTTACGCTTTAAATTAAGTTGTATTTATATTTTATATTTTGCATTAGGTTTTAATTGTGACTTAAGACATAAAATCGACAAACCGATCTCTAAACTGTAAAAACCCCCCTTTTATAATAATAATAATATTACTTATATATATATTGATACAAATATAGTTTAAAATAAATATAGCGTTAAACTCAGCTAGCTCCCTGCGGAACGAACCGGACTAACTAAAAACTACACTACTTTACGATTAGGTACATTGCCTATAGTGTTGTAGCAAGGTTTAGGTATATCCACTCTATAAATAAATAAATAACTTGTGTAAAATTGTATCGTATTTAATAGTATTTCGCAATAAAAATATAACTATTTCGTATACACCTCGCATAACATCAAGTATTTTTGGCTCCGTTGCCGGGGAACACTCAAACGCCGAAGCGAAACGCTATAAAAAAAATTAGTTTTTAAGTTATTTTTGTAAAAATATATTTATATAAGTTATTAGTTTAAAAAAATATATATATAAAAACATAAAAATATATATGTATATATATATATATATATATATATATATATATATATATATATATATATATATATATATATATATATATATATTTATATATCTATATTTTTAAGTGTTTAAAATTAAAAAGTTTTTATTTTTAGTTACAAAAACTAATAAGTAATTGTTAAAATATAAGTTTTATTTAAGTTATATTTTATAAAATTTAAATTCAGAAAATTAAATCAAAGTAAAAAAAAACGCTTAGTTTAAACTTAGTTTTTTCCGTCGTATTTTATATTTTTAGATTTTTAGGCATTGCCGTAAAATACCTTAAGTGCTTTTTCTTTATATTAAGATTTAGACGCTTTAGAATTTCACGACGTCACTTATCGCTTTAATATTTAATAGATTTTAGTGCCTAATTAAGTTATTGCCGTTTTGGATATAGAATTCCTTTTAAGCTTTAATTCCTTTAGACGTAATTTTTAATATTTAGTTTTAGATTTTAAGTTTCGACGCTTTACTTTCTTATTATTATTTTTCAACCTTTTATTTTTTTTCGACGTTTTTCGACGCACTCTTCTTCTTTCTCATTTCTACGCTCTAGTTTTTAGGACATAGAATTTTCTTTATTTTCTTTAAAATTTCGACGAAAAATTATTTTAAGCGGTTAAATTGATAGACATCCAAAATTTTCTGCTTCGTAGTAATAGTTGGATTTGTTAGTGGCTGAGTTGTGAATTTTCCGACTTAAAGGATCCTGGATCCCTGCTACATCTTTTGGCTATTCGAAACGTGGGCAAAAGCAGAAAAGTCTATTAATTTGATAACTTATATAATTTTTATCTTTATAACTAATAGGATATTCAGTGAATGCACCGAGCAAAACGCTCACCACCTTTCATACGTTCACCCCCTGTAACTCGATCAAGACATCTAGCTAATATTGTCACCGTTGATTTTTCTTTAGAATCGTCATCAAGTCGACCAAGTACTCCAATTCAAATTTCCGATAATCCATTTTTTGAACCCGACCTCACAATTGAGAACCCGAAGGATATTCAAGGATAATTCGGAGATCCTGAACCACTAATTATTCCTCCTGAACCACCAATCATTCAACCAGAGATTGTCGAGGAAGAAACCATTAAATCAGAATCCTCTAGTGATTCAGATTCAACAAATTCAATCATGGAAAATCCAGAACCTCTAAGTATGGAAGACCGAATGAGAGATACAAGCACTGGACAAGGTCATGCCATTACTCAACCAGATATAAATGCGCCAGATTATGAAATTAAAGGACAAATCCTACACATGATAACTAATCAATGCAAATTTAGTGGTACGCCAAAAGAAGATTCAAACGAACATCTTCGTACCTTTAATAGGATTTGTACTCTATTCAAAATCAGAGAAGTTGAGGATGAACAGATCTATCTAATGTTATTTTCCTGGACTTTAAAAGGAGAAGCCAAAGATTGGTTAGAATCGTTACCTGAAGGGGCGATTGATACATGGGATGTTTTAGTTGAAAATTTTTTTAAACAATTCTTTCCGGCATCTAAAGCCGTGAGACTTCAAGGAGAAATTGTTACATTCACACAAAAGCCAAATGAAACTTTATATGAAGCGTGGACAAGATTCGGAAAGTTGTTGAGAGGATGTCCTCAACATGGTTTAGACACTTATCAAATAGTACAAATATTCTACCAAGGATGCGACATTACTACACGAAAAGACATCGACATAGCAGCTGGTGGTTCCATTATGAAGAAAACCTCAACTGAAGCTTACAAAATTATTGATAACACTGCTTCCCACTCACATGAGTGGCACTAAGAAAAAGATATCGTTAGATCATCTAAAGCGGCTAGAGCCGATTCTAGCCATGACTTTGATTCCATTTCCGCAAAGTTAGATGCTTTCGAGAGACGAATGGAAAAGATGACGAAAGATATTCACACAATACGAATTAGTTGTGAGCAGTGTGGAGGACCACATTTAACAAAAGATTGTCTCAGTATTGAACAAACAATGGAATAAAGAGAGAATGTTTCATACATGAACCAAAGGCCTGGAAATAATTATCAAAGTAATTATCAACTGCCAAGACCAAACTACAATCAAAATCAGAATTATAACTGAAATGTTCCATACAACAATCAACAAGGTCCTAGCAATCAACAAGTATCTAACAATACTTACAACCAGCAAAGACCAATTTTTCAAAATAAATCACCACAAACTGATGATAAAAAGCCAAATTTAGAAGACATGATGTCGAAGCTAGTTGAATCTCAAACTCAATTTTTCACATCTCAGAAAGAAACTAATGAACAAAATGCTCAAGCATTTTGAAATCAACAAGCTTCAATCCAAAATCTGGAACAAGAAGTGAGCAACCTAGCAAGGTTAATAGGAGAAAGAAAATCGGGAAGTCTACCTAGTGATATAAATGCTAACCCCCGAAATGAAACAGCTAAATTCATTACCACAAGAAGTGGTATTACACTTAAACCACATGAAATACCTGTAATTTCTGATGACTCTATTCCTACTCCACAGGCACCACAGCCTGAGCAAGATAAGGAAAAAGAACTGGTAGTTGAAAAGGTTAATGAAGATAACACAGTTAAGGCTAAACCTTATGTTAAACCATACCAGCCACCGCTTCCTTACCCAAGTAAAATGAGAAAAGAAAGACTTGAAGCCGAGCAATCCAAATTCTTGGATATGTTTAAACAAATAAATATCAATCTTCCTTTCATTGATGTGATTTCAGGAATGCCAAGATATGCTAAATTCTTGAAAGATCTAATCACAAATAGAAAGGAAATGGAAGAACTTTCAGCTGTTACTATGAATGCTAATTGCTCTGCAGTGCTGTTGAATAAACTACCCAAAAATTATCAGATCCAGGAAGTTTAATAATTCCATGTTTTCTGGGTAGTCTTAGTTCAATAGAAGCATTGGTAGACTTAGGTGCTAGTATAAATTTAATGCGGTATTCATTATACGCTAAACTAGACCTTGGAGAATTGAAACCAACACGAATAAGCATACAACTAGCCGATCGATCAGTAAAATATCCTAGAGGGATAATGGAAAACATGCTAGTTAAAGTTGGTAATTTAGTATTTCCAGTAGATTTTGTTATTCTGGACATGGAAGAAGATTCTCGAGTTCCTCTTATATTAGGAAGACCATTCTTAAACACGGCTAAAGCAATAATAGACGTGTTTGGTAAGAAACTGACCCTAAGTATAGAGGACGAGAGTGTCACCTTTTTTGTTGATAGAGCCATGCAACAACCGCAATCTGTAGATGATACATGTTATTATATTCAAACTATAGATTCACATGCAGAATTGTTAGAAGAATTTCCAGAATTACAAGGAATAGGAGAATGTTCTTTAGGAGAAGGAACTGAACCAATTGATGAAGCTGAAATGTTAGCTACACTTATGGCTAATGAATACGAACCAACAACAGAAGAACTTCAAATGTTAAAAGAAGAAGACATATATCGATACAAATCATCGATAGAAGAACCACCGATATTAGAGTTAAAGCCACTTCCAAACAATTTGGAATACGCTTATTTACATGGTGAATCTGAATTACCTGTAATAATATCATCTTCTCTTACGGAAAATGAAAAATCTTGACTCATTTCTGTGCTAAAAGCTCATAAACCAGCTATTACATGGAAGATTCATGACATTAAAGGCATAAGTCCTTCATATTGCACACATAAAATCCTTATGGAAGAAGGTCATAAAATATATGTGCAACACCAACGAAGACTAAATCCTAATATGCAAGATATTGTTAAGAAAGAAATTATTAAACTGCTAGATGCAGGTTTAATTTATCCAATCTCTGATAGCCATTTGGACTTTGCAATGCCCCTGCAACCTTTCAAAGGTGCATGATGGCGATTTTTCACGACATGATAGAAGAATGCATGGAAGTTTTCATGGATGACTTTTCAGTCTTCGGTGATACTTTTGAAAAATGTCTAGTTAATCTTGAATGAATGCTTATTAGATGCGAGCAATCAAATCTAGTTCTTAATTGGGAGAAATGTCATTTCATGGTTAAATAAGGCATCGTTGTTGGTCATAAAATTTCAAAGGAAGGAATTGAAGTGGATAGAGCTAAAGTAGATGTAATTGCTAAACTTCCACATCCCACCAATGTTAGAGGAGTTAGGAGTTTTCTAGGGCATGCCGGTTTTTACCGACGTTTCATAAAAGATTTTTCTAAAATTGCCACTCCTATGAATAAACTCCTAGAAAAGGATGCTCCATTCATCTTTTCGGATGAATGCATCAAATCTTTTAATATTCTTAAAGAAACACTCACTAATGCGTCGATCATGATAACTCCAAATTGGAATCTACCATTTAAACTCATGTGCGATGCAAGTGATTTTGCAATGGGAGCCGTTTTAGGTCAAAGAATTGAAAAATGATTTCAACCTATCTATTACGCTAGTAAGACGTTACAAGGAGCACAAACGAATTACACAACTACTGAAAAAGAACTCATTGCTATTGTCTTTGCTTTTGATAAATTTCGTTCATATCTCGTTCTAGCAAAAACGGTGGTCTATACTGATCGTTCTGCTCTTGGATACTTATTTTCAAAACAAGATGCTAAAACACGATTAATCCATTGGATCTTACTCTTACAAGAGTTCGATATTGAAATTCGAGACAAAAAGGGAGCAAAAAATCTCGTCGCTGATCATCTTTCTCGTCTTGAAAATCCTGAATTAGAAGTTCTAAATAAATCGGCCATACAAGATAACTATCCTGATGAGTATCTATTGAACATCGATTATAGTGAAAATCCATGGTTTGCAGACTATGCTAACTACTTAGTATGTGGATTCCTTGAAAAAGGGTTATCGTACCAAAAACGAAAGAAATTCTTTAGTGATATAAAACACTATTTTTGGGAAGATCCACATTTATTTAAAAGTTGTCCCGATAGAATAATCCGCCGATGTGTATTCGGGGATGAAGCTAGTCAAATCTTAAACCATTGTCATACAGGACCAACAGGAGGGCATTATAGGCCTCAACTTACAGCAAGAAAAGTCTATGACGCTGGATTTTATTGGCCTACAATATTCAAAGACGCACACCTTCTCTGTAAATCCTGTGATGCTTGTCAATGGGCCAGAAAAATAAGTCAACGTGATGAAATGCCACAAAATATCATTCAAGTATGTGAAGTATTTGACGTTTGGTGTATTGACTTTATGGGTCCATTTCCAAAATCTCATAATAATCTCTACATTCTCGTTGCCATTGATTATGTATCTAAATGGGCGGAATCACAAGCTCTCCCAACTAACGAGGCACGAGTTGTAGTCAACTTCTTAATACGTCTTTTTGCAAGGTTTTGAACATCGAAAGCTTTAATAAGTGATCGGGGTACTCATTTTTGTAATAATCAACTTGAGAAAGTTCTCAAAAGATATGGAGTAACTCATAAAATCTCAACCGCTTATCATCCACAAACAAGTGGACAAGTTGAAAATACCAACCGAACATTAAAACGTATTCTAGAAAAAATCGTAGGATCAAATCCGAAGGAATGGTCCATGAAATTGGAGGATGCACACTGGGCCTTTAGAACAGCTTACAAAACTCCAATTGAAACCACACCTTTTAAACTTGTTTACGGAAAAGCATGTCACCTTCCAGTAGAAATTGAGCACAAAGCATTTTGGGCTTTGAAGACATGTAATCTTTATTTACATGAAGCCGGACGTCTAGTGTTAAGTTAACTAAACGAATTAGAAGAATTAAGATATGATGCATATGAAAATTCGTTAATCTATAAGGAAAGAACGAAAAAATGGCATGATAAAAGAATCAAAAGTTCAAAAGAATTTAAGGAAGGAGACAGAGTTCTTCTTTTCAATTCACGATTCAAGCTATTTTCTGGAAAATTGAAATCAAGATGGTCTGGACCATTCATAGTCAAAAGAGTTTTCCTATACAGAACAGTAGAATTAATAAATTCAAATGGGATTGAATTTAAGGTTAATGGTCACAGAGTTAAACAATACATAGATAATCCAATAGAAGTTGAAGATGAAGTTAATCACAATTTCGACACCACATCTAACTAAGTGTGGGAAGATTTGAATCTTTTAAGGGTAATATGAATTTATGTTAGAGTTAGATATTATGTTTTCGTGTAGTTCTCGAGAATGGAATCCGATTGGTCTACTAGTCTTCTCCCTCCATTCTGATTTTTTATTTCTTTTAGGTTTTACGAGATGAAGAATTCCTTTGATATGACCCATGGTCTACTACTACACTCTATTATTACTAAACGTAATAATAACACCTTCCTGAGTGAACTGGTATCATTCATAAGAGGCAAAATGGACGAAGTGAGGAAAGAACTCAGGAAAGATCATCATAAGACACATTTTGGTAAAGGAAAATCAAAATCCGCAATAAAAAGAAGAGCACGACACCTTGAAAGATGTCATAAATGCGGAAAATGGTCACACGAAGGTAAATGTTCGAACAATCAAACACATTCCAATTCTGAATTCGTTACTCTATGCAGAGAAGGACCATTCATATGTTTAGAAGAAAAGTTATTGAAAATTCGAGGTTACGCTTATGTTGTAATGGAAAACCCAATCAAACGACTCTCCTATGAGTCGACTAAAGCAGGTCTCTAAGAATTCTATCTCACAGGTAAGTATGTACAGTTTTTATTTGTTTTTATTTATTGCTTTTAACCTTTTGATAATAAACGCTGAATTGTTCGCTATAAAGTATTAAATTGATATTCAATAAAATTAGGTATGCGAAACCGAAATTATTGATATCATACAAAAATTTATTACATCAATGCGAAATTTACCATTTATTCATAAGGTATAAATATCTTTAATCAATCAATTCAAAATATTTCAAAAATTCGTCATGAGTAAAACTAGGTAATATAGCCGAAATTACTTTACCCAAAAGAGGGACGTATATTTTTGTTAATATTTGATTGATTAAAGTAGGATAAAAGACCAACAAGATTTTTAATTTTATTTTTACCATATTTTTAAAATTAATATTGTAAATTTTTGAAATCAATATATTTAAGTTTGTAAATATTTTAAAAATTAATATTTTTAATATAAGTTTGTAAAACTATAATATATAAATATAAATAATATTTATATGAAATTTTATGCATTTTAAATTTAAGTTTGGTGCGAATTTAAAAACAAAATTTACTTTATTTCATTAAGTTAAAAATATGATTTTTAAAATTCATCGTAAGTTGATGACTAGGTTATGTAACCAAAATTGCTTTACCCAAGGGCGGAGCGAGAAATTTTGTTATCATTATTTTTAATCTTATTGATTTAAAATATGCCAAAAACATTTAAAAAAAACCCAAAAATCTTTGCTTTTAAAACAATCACTTTAAAATGACAAATTTTAAAATTTTATCGAGGGACGGACTAGGTAAACGTACCGAAACAACCTCGTCCTAAATAAAAAGGAAAACAAAATTTTAAATTTAATTAATTGTTTTATTATTAAAGATTTTATATAAAAATAAAAATAAAAGCCGCACTCGCGGAGTTTTGTGTGGTCCCACATCCTCACTCGCGGAGCTCCAAAATTCCAGACCTGGTTAACTGGTCGACAGACCAGTCCCCAAACACACACACCTACATATTTTCTGCGAAAAAAACCCACAAAACCATCTAAAAAACGTGATTTTTCACCGTTAATCATCAAATTTCTTGCTATCACGATGAGGAGATACTTGCCAAGAAGTTTTTCAAGAAAATCGGTAATTTCTACATCCAAACACTCTTTAAATCGGATTTTTAGTGTTCTTGAGCAAAATTGTACCTAATTTGATTTTGATGATTTCTAGCTTAATTGTGCTTAAATTGTTTGTATATTATGCTTGTATAACCTAGATTGATGCTATTTAACATGATTAGAAGCCTTAAACTTCAAATTTTGAGTAATCTAGGGTTTGTGTTCTTGAGCAAAATTGGGGCTTTTTGATATAAACGGGTTATGGCTGAATTTTGTTGATGGTTCATGCTTAATTAAGTAGTGTAACATGTTTAGGTTGCTAAATGATCAAAACTTTGATCCTAAACATGATTTTTGATTATTAAAGTGGACTTTTTGAGTCAAAAATGCATGAACTCGATTTAATTGATATGAATGCCATTTGGAACTCGTTTAATTGCTATAATGATTATTTTTGACATGATTTAGAAGATGAATTCTAAGGAACATTGTATACATTTTCATATATGTTTATTTATAAAAGTGTAGAATTGTTAATATTGTGAAAATGCGTATAAAATTTAATATGGATTAAACATGTCATTATGATTGTTTTGATTTATGATTCTGCTAACACTAATGCATATTTGGATGCACAAAAATTGTGTTTAATGTGTTTTGCAGACTGAAAGGGGTGAATCTTCATCCGCATCTCAGGCTCGCAATGCTCCTCCTGAGAATGCATACGAACAGGAAATTAACGACCAATACAGACAAAATTTACCTCATCAAGTCATTTCATTTTCAAATATCCATGAGGCAGATTTACCCCCAAACTTGAGGTTTGACAGATTTTGGATAGAATATCCAAAATATCAAAGGAACTTACACATCCTTCAGTCTAATGATGTTGAAGTACCCAGGGTAATAGATTGGGAACCGTTAGAAACAGTGGGATTGGCCGATCCAATCAGAGAATTACTTACACAAAGGTATGGTAATCCTACTTTTAATGATTGGGAACGTTTATTCAATATACGTAGGCATGTATATAGAGAATGGTGTGTGAAATTATTATGTAGTGTTGAAATAAATGATCGGGTAGCTAGCTTAACCGATCGGAGTTTTATTAGATTTTTATTAGGAGGTGTGATGCGTCATATGTCTCTACTAGAAATGGCTCAGGCTTTGTGTATATATACGCCTGAGGAACTAGCATCTACTGATTGTCAAAGGTTGATAGTTAATGGTAGGAGGGTTGATGAAAATTTTAATATAAAAGGAAAAATGGAGTAGAATGACTAGCCATAACCGATTTCGTGGGGGGTATTACTCTTATACTGATATTGATAGACCTGAGCTAAGAGTAATCCATAGGTTCTAAGCAAACTCGATTACACAGCAAGGTAGGAATAAAGAGAAGGTAAATGAAAATGATTTATTTTATCACACGTGTATTCGAGACCCACAGAGCACTGTGAGTATACCTTATTGTGTGGGTTATTATTTATCATCTATGGTTAGGGGTATACGACCTAATAGTATAATAGGAGGTGGTATCTTTGTTACTTTAATTGCTGAGTATCTCGGTGTCGATAGAAGTCAGGGGGGATTAATAATTGCAGCACCAGAACCCCATGATACAATTGGTTTGAAAGTATATCATGGTGCTAAGGTTTTAAAGAAACGACATAACGCTGCAGCACCATTTGATGGCAATCATCCACAGGTCGAAAGAGATCAGCAGCAAGGTAATATGGGAGGGGGGAATCAGATGACAGAAATGCAAATTTTTATGGCCCAACATGAGTATGAAATGGCTAGACAACGAGCATTTCAAGATTTGCAGTATCATCAAAACCAAATCATAAGTCATTGTGCACACATAAATACAAACTACATTCCTACTTAAATGCCCATATTTCCTCCCTGGACTACACAGACCCGAACACCGTACCCTACATATGACCCAGCTCAAGCATTCTACAGCACTTACGGCTATGAATGGAATCCCTACTGGAACCATCCTCATCAACCTTAATTTTCTTTTATGCCTATTTTTATTTTTTTTGTAACTTGTAATTTTATACTTTTAATACTTCTTTTGATACTATAATAGTTTTTATAATTTTCTAACTTTTATTATTAGATTTTAATAATTTTTGAATGTGGGGTGATATACCCAACTTCAAAAATATGTATATATATGTTTGTAGTTTATCTCATGTACAAAACAGGGTAAAACAGTGCACTTTCAAAGACTGGCATTAAGTTCAGCAAAAGCTATTAATTTTAACGACAAAAAGAAAAACAAGTGTGATGTAACAACAGACGGAATGAACAAATGAAGTACACCATTTATCATTCAAAACAAATGCCAATATGTTTGGAAATTTTGGTAAAATTTTAATCATTTTTCTACACTAATCACCCTCAATAATTTAAATTGTTACTGATTTCTTGCAAATGAGGGCATTTCAAGATCTTAAGTGTGGGAAGGGGTTAAATTCTTTCGGTTTTTTTAAAATTTTTTTAAACACTTTGTTACTATTAAAAATACTAGTAACGCAGTAGTTATATTAGAATCTAGTGCTCTCTGATAATAAAGAACAGCCCTAGTCTTATATACTGACTACCCACTTCTAGTAAAATTTTTAAAAATTTTCAAATAAATGAATTCAAAATCATGTTTATACATATTTATGAACGATAAAACTAGGTATTAATACCGAAATTGTCATTACCTCGTAAAGGACATAAATTGAGAAACAACCCAAAATCTTAGAATTCATTTAAAATGGAATAGTGGATAATAAAAAGGCAAAGAAAGGAAAATAATGAAATGTCCCGTTCATATTGATTATATATCCATATTAATTGATTTCGTTGCGAGGTTTTGACCTCTATATGAGACGTTATTCAAAGACTGCATTAGATTTTAAAACAAACCATAACCTCTATTTTATTGATAAAGGTTTAAAATGATAATAAAAAATATAGCGTTTTCACACGACCATTACATAATGGTTTACAATAATATTACATAACAATATATGTCTTCGAATACAGTTTTCAAACAATATTAAACAAGCATGGACTCCAAATCTTGTCTTTAATTTAGTATGCAACAGCGGAAGCTGTTAACAATTACCCGAGAATAAACATGCTTAAAACGTCAACAAAAATGTTGGTGAGTTATAGGTTTAACCTATATATTTATCAATCGTAATAATAGACCACAAGATTTCATATTTTCATTTTTCATAAACATCATCCCATACATAGAGATAAAAATCATTCATATGGTGAACACCTGATAACCGACATTAACAAGATGCATATAAGAATATCCCCATCATTCCGGGACATTCATCAGACATGATATAAAAACTCGAAGTACTAAAGCATCCGGTACTTTGGATGGGGTTCGTTAGGCCCAATAGATCTATCTTTACGATTCGCGTCAATTAGGGGTGCACTAATTCTCAAAAATTAGTGATGTTCCCTAATTCTTAGGCTACCAAGCAAAAAGGGGCATATTCTGCTTCGATCATTCACCCATAGAATATAGTTTTAATTTCTTGTGTCTATTTCGTAAAGCATTTATAAAACTGCATGTATTCTCATCCCAAAAATATTAAATTTTTTAAAAGTGGGACTATAACTCACTTTTACAGATTTTCACTTCGTTGGAAAATAAGACTTGTCTACGAGTCGATTCACGCACCTATAACAAATATGTACATATATATCAAAGTATGTTCAAAATATATTTACAACATTTTTATTACATTTTAATGATTTGAGTTTTTTAAGTCAGCAGTCCTCGTTAGTAACCTACAACTAGTTGTCCACAGTTAGATGTACAGAAATAAAGCAATATATAGTATCTCGGATCAATCCACAACCCAGTGTTTACAAGTCTCAGACTCGATAACAACTCAAAGTATATATAATATTTTGAAATCAATCTCAACCCTGTATAGCTAACTCTAACATTACTGCATATAGAGTATCTATGGTTGTTCCGAAATATATATATATAGATGGGTCGATATGATATGTCAAAACATTGTATTCGTGTCTATGGTATCCCAAGATTACATAATATATGTTAGAATACATGTATAATACAATATAAGTTAGTTAAGTTATGATTTGTATAAATTTGTTACAAATTTCACGTAGATACGACAAGCAAAATTATCCAATCTTGTTTTACCCATAACGTTTTCGTTTTAAATCCGTTTTGAGTGATTCAAGTTGCTATGGTTTCATATTGAACTTAAGTTTATGAATCTAAACAGAAAAAGTATAAGTTTATAGTCAGAAATTACAGGTTACAAGTAGTTTTTTTAAAGGTAGTCATTTCAGTCGAAAGAACGACG
Organism: Rutidosis leptorrhynchoides; assembly: GCF_046630445.1. Taxonomy (NCBI): domain Eukaryota; kingdom Viridiplantae; phylum Streptophyta; class Magnoliopsida; order Asterales; family Asteraceae; genus Rutidosis; species Rutidosis leptorrhynchoides. The sequence goes on from NC_092335.1 coordinate 574,184,116, forward strand.
TCTAGATGACCATTTTGGAAAACATACTTCTACTTTGAGTTTAACCATGATTTTTGGATATAGTTTCATGTTCATAAGAAAAATCATTTTCCCAGAAGAATAGATTTTAAATCAAAGTTTATCATAGTTTTTAATTATCCAAACCAAAACAGCCCCCGGTTTTACTACGACGGCGTATATCCGGTTTTACGGTGTTCTTCGTGTTTCCAAGTTTTAAATCATTAATTTAGCATATCATATAGATATATAACATATGTCTAGTTGATTTTAAAAGTTAAGTTAGAAGGATTAACTTGGTTTGCGAACAAGTTTAGAATATACTAAACTATGTTCTAGTGATTACAAGTTTAAATCTTCGAATAAGATGGTTATATATATGAATCGAATGATGTTATGAACATCATTAATACCTCAAGTTTAGTAGGTAAACCTACTAGAAGTGACAAGAAATGATCTAGCTTCAAAGGATCTTGGATGGCTTGAAAGTTCTTGAAGTAGGATCATGACACAAAAACAAGTTCAAGTAAGATTTTTACTCGAATTAAGATAGTTTATAGTTTTAGAAATCGAATCAAAGTTTGAATATGAATATTATCTTGAATAAGAAAGATAACCTACTATAAATAATAAAGGTTTCTTGATCTTAGATGATTACTTGGAATGGATTAGAAAGCTTGAAAGTAAACTAGTAAACTTGAAAGGATTTTTGAAGTGTTCTTGAAGTGTTCTTCCTATGATGATTATAGCTTGATTCTTGAAGTAATTTTTGATGAAGATGATGATAAGTTTACTGGAAAAATTCGTTCATAAGTGTGTGTAGGTGTAGATAGAGTTAGAAAAAGAATTGGAAGTGAAATGGATTGATTGGTGAGTGGTGAATGATGAGTGGTGAGTGGGGTTAAAAGGAGTTCTAGTTAGTTGACTAGTTCATGGTAGAAGTTAAATTTGATTAGTCATGCATGACATAATCAAGAGTGGAATCCCATTCTAGTTCCTATTTGTATATACTCATAGTAAGTACGTCTAGAAGCTGTGTATAATACGGATACGAATACTGAATGACTACGCGTAGAATTGTTGATGAAAATGAATGGAAATGTAATTGTAAGCATTTTTGCTAAGTAGAATTACTTTGATATGTGTCTTGAAGTCTTTCAAAAGTGTACTAATACATCTTAATACACTACATGTATATTCATTTTAACTAAGTCGTTAAGTCATTGTTAGTCGTTAAATGTAAGTGTTGTTTTTGAAAGCTTTAAGTTAATGATCTCATCTAATGTTGTTGATAGCTTTAAATCAAATTTTAACACATTTTTAATAAAGCGATATTAACCCAAACAAAAAAATTTCGATCTGACCTGGCAGCTCGATCCCAGCCAAGGGCTCTGCCCCTTGGACCCCGCCAGAGGTTGCCACCCCTTGGACCCCGCTATCAGGGGCGCTGCCCCCGAACCCCCGTCATAATCAAGATAAGTTCAAACAAGTGTGCACTCCACACTTTTCCAAACTTGTTCGATATTTATCAAGGTTATTTTGGTTAACAAATTAATCCCAATACACTTAAATCATATTGGTGACACAAATCACCAACAATGAATATATCATAATATGATACATATGTATTTAGTAAGGCGTTGCTATAACGATAATTGTTATATATATCATTTCGAGTTTCATAATTCAATAGTCTCATTTTATGTATATAACTCATTGTTAATATACCTAGTGTGACACTTACTTTTCATAATATCATGTCAGCTATATACATATCCATATATATATCATCATATAGTTTTTACAAGTTTTAACGTTCGTGAATTGCCGGTTAACTTGGGTGGTAATTGTTTACATGAAACCTATTTCAATTAATCGAGTCTTAACAAGTTTGATTGCTTAACATGTTGAAAACACTTAATCATGTAAATATCAATTTCATTTAATATATATAAACATCGAAAAGTTCGGGTAACTACAGTTCCTAGGTGAATAAATTTCGTCCCGAAATTTTAAGTTGTTGAAGGTGTTGACGAATCTTCTGGAAATAGGTGCGAGTATTTCTTCATCGTCTGATCTTTATGCTCCTAGGTGAATTCAGGTCCTCTACGAGCATTCCATCGAACCTTAACAATTGGTATCTTGTTTTGCTTAAGTCTTTTAACCTCACGATCCATTATTTCGACGGGTTCTTTGATGAATTGAAGTTTTTCGTTGATTTGGATTTCGTCTAATGGAATAGTGAGATCTTCTTTAGCAAAACATTTCTTTAAATTCGAGACGTGGAAAGTGTTATGTACAGTCACGAGTTGTTGAGGTAACTCAAGTCGGTAAGCTACTAGTCCGACACGATCAATAATCTTGAATGGTCCAATATACGTTGGATTTAATTTTCCTCGTTTATCAAATCGAATAATGCCTTTCCAAGGTGCAACTTTAAGCATGACCATCTCTCCAATTTCAAATTCTATATCTTTTCTTTTAATGTCAGCGTAGATCTTTTGTCGACTTTGGGCGGTTTTCAACCGTTGTTGAATTTGGATGATCTTCTCGGTAGTTTCATGTATTATCTCCGGACCCGTAATCTATCTATCCCCCACTTCACTCCAAAAAATCGGAGACCTGCACTTTCTACCATAAAGTGCTTCAAACGGTGCCATCTCAATACTTGAATGGTAACTGTTGTTGTAGGAAAATTCTGCTAACAGTAGATGTCGATCCCAACTATTTCCAAAATCAATAACACATGCTCGTAGCATTTATTCAAGCGTCTGTATCGTCCTTTCGCTCTGCCCATCAGTTTGTGGATGATAGGCAGTACTCATGTCTAAACGAGTTCCCAATGCTTGCTGTAATGTCTGCCAAAATCTTGAAACAAATCTGCCATCCCTATCAGAGATAACAGAGATTGGTATTCCATGTCTGGAGACAACTTCCTTCAAATATAATCGCGCCAACTTCTCCATTTTATCATCTTCCCTCATTGGCAAAAAGTGTGCTGATTTGGTGAGACGATCGACTATTACCCAAATAGTATCATAACCACTTGCAGTCCTTGGCAATTTAGTAATGAAATCCATGGTAATGTTTTCTCATTTCCATTCCGGGATTTCAGGTTGTTGAAGTAAACCTGATGGTTTCTGATGTTCAGCTTTAACCCTAGAACACGTCAAGCATTCTCCTACATATCTTGCAATATCGGCTTTCATACCCGGCCACCAAAAGTGCTTCTTGAGATCTTTATACATCTTTCCCGCTCCGGGATGTATTGAATATCTTGTTTTATGTGCTTCCTTAAGTACCTTTTCTCTCACATCTCCAAACCTTGGTACCTAAATTCTTTCATGTCAGGACCCGGAAAATTTCGACTAATTTTGAATCCAAACTCTCGATACGATTCAATATTTTGACACGATAAGCAAAGTCTGTAAAGTTGAGTCTCAAAATTTTTGAACTGTTTCATATATTCAATTAACCTTCGACTGTTCTCGACAATTCACAAACAACTATTTGTAAATATATATGTATAAAAATATATATATAAATATTATTTGTAAATATATAGTATTATATTTAGTTGTTTAAAAGAATATAATTAATATATCTATTTACTTAAACTTGTTAATTAAGATTTGATATATATATATATATAGAATGTGTCTATTGAAAATGAATGATTTCGAGCCTAATTAGTAAACGTCAGTAACACTCGGTTGACGTTTCGTTAGTTTTAATATAGATATATTACATGTTCTTGAAGAACTAAAATAAAAGTTGGACTGTAAATTGATTACGAAGATTTTAGATTTGCCAAAAATATTTTTACCCTTTTAAGATTAAATATTAGCACTCCGTACATATAAATTGGAACAGAAAATAAATAATTATCGAACCTTTTTTATCAGGTTTCAAACAGTTAATGAGTGAAATAATTAAATATAATTAATCTAAAAATTTGGGATTTTTTTTAGAGGACTTTTTATCCGCCACTAACTATCAACGGGATTTGATATATTAGCTCATTAAAATTGTCGGTAGGAAACAACTAAATTATCGGCTGCCAACTATGTAATTCTTGAAAATATTGTTATTACTATGTTATTATTATTATATTATTATTTATTTTATGGTTTTCAACACCCGTGAATCAATTTGACACACATTAGTTAATAAGATTACTGTGTGCATTTGTTTTTATTCCACCATATAAATTATATATATTCTTACTTAAACATTTCTGCAATTGGAACTAGCCATCTTCCATCTTCAAGAAAACTGAAACACGTCATCACAGACCATTGTTATCAAATACTACTGCTGCTATGTGTAACTCGTTGCAAACAAACCATAATCACCATATATTACATAATATTTTTGTTATTTTTCCTTGATCAAACACGAACCTCTCTCTCTCTCTCTCTCTCTCTATGGTATTTTTTTTTCTTCTCTATGGATCGTTGTAAACCTGGGATCAAAGACAAAATCAACCAACACCGTTAACCCTTTCTCTCTCTCAAAACCGTTTCTTATTTCCCTTTGTACGTTTAAAGCACAACACCACCCAACTGTTTCGGTTTACAAGCTTTACCCCTTCACCGACCACCATAAATCCATCATCACAGCTGCCATCCTCTTTCAGTCTCCATCGCTAAACCACCTTCTTGTTAAATACCATCTTCGATTTTCTGTTATTTCTGTTTTGAACACAACAAACACCACCACAGCTCAACCAAGTCACTATGAGCCACCCACCATCGAAACCACCCCAAACCCACTCCACCGAGAGCCATCACCACCAAAACAATCACCATCTCTCCTGCTACGATTACCACCTATCTCCACTACTCTCACCCTTAAACATGAACCTGATTGTTTGTTGTAAGAAACCCACTATTCATCGTCTTCTACATATCATCATCGAGTACCATCACCAATCTTAAGCTTCATGTTTTTCTGTGACAATTATTGACATCACAATTTACAACCAAAACACTATCATTAACTTGATTCACCAACAATCATCATCTATTACCATCACCATCACCACCGTATACAATTGCCACCACAACAACCAACATCAGTCACCACTCTCCTCTCTCTTGTTACAATCACTGCTATATAACTGCTGCGTTTGTTTTCTGCTTGCACTCACTAAGTTGTTGCTGCTTTTCGAAGGATTAAAACCAAATTATGATAATTAAGTTTTCGATGTTAATGTTTGAACCATGATCAACCTGCAATAAAGTCGATGAACAGTGATTTAAGTTGATGAAGACGTTGTTGCACGTTTATTTTCTCCTTCTGATTGTTGAAGCCGAGACCCAAAACCGTCACATAGTTGATAACGATGGTGACACGTGAAGATGAAGTATTGAGCATATTTTTTTTTCTTCGGCCGAAACTTCTAAACCCTACCACTTCCATTTGTTCTTGTTAGGATTAAACTCCTTTGTGATTTGGGTTTTAAGCAACAGAAGACCATGAATAGCATGTGGGTTTTAAAAATGTAAATGGGCCGAGGTATTAGTGTAACACGATTGGGCTAAGGATAACGTATTGGGCCGAGTTATATTTATGTTGTTCTTGGGCTGACATTCTGTTTGGGCCGAAAGAAACTGGTTAAATATATATGGTATACAGTTTTAATTAGAAAAGCAAGGATAGAAGGATGGTTTGGGGTGTTTATGTCTTAGCAAGAGGTCTTGGGTTCAAGACTTGTTTGAGGTGTTTTCTTTTTAGAAAAGCTTGAAGGTAGTTTACTCACCTTAATTGTTATTATTATTATTGTTATTATTGTTATTATTATTATTATTATTATTATTATTATTATTATTATTATTATTATTATTATTATTATTATTATTGTTATTATTATTGTTATTGTTATTGTTATTGTTATTGTTATTGTTATTGTTATTGTTATTGTTATTGTCATTATAATTATCATTTATTATTAAAGTTAGTATTATTATTGAAATTATCATTAATATTAGAATTTTCATTATTTTTATCATTAGTATTACTTTTATCATTATTATAATTAGTATTATAAATTATTAATATATCAAATAAAGATTTTCTATATATATATATATATATATATATATATATATATATATATATATATATATATATATATATATATATATGGCATAAAACATAACTATAATAATATTTTGTAATAAATACTAGTTATCTATTTAATGTATATAAAAATAAATATATCCAATTAAATTATTAATATATAAATTAATAAAATAATAATTAAATAATAATATATATAGTTGTTCGATTACAAGTATATGTATTAAAATATATATGAATAATATCGGTTCGTGAATTCGGGGCGAAACCTGCACTTGTTAAATGTCGTTATATGAATTTTTACTACAAAATACAGTACGGTGAGTTTCATTTGCTCCCTTTTTATTTGATTTTGCAATATATATTTTTGGGCTGAGAATACATGCGCTGCTTTTATAAATGTTTACGAAATAGGCACAAGTACTTAAAAATATATTCTACATTGAGTTGTACCACTGGAATACTTCCCTGTAGCTTGGTAACTACTATTTACATGTGGTATTATGAACGCGAATCCTGTTGACAGATCTATCAGGCCTGACAACCCCAACCGGACTGGACGACCAGTATTCAACGGTTGCACAGTACTTCGTTTTGTTACTACACTTGGTACAGTGTAGGGAGATTTCATAATAAAGGGAATATGCGACGTTGATTAATAGTTAAGTATGGTTACCAAGTGCTCAACCACTTAGAATGCTTTTCATACACTTTCGAGTGTATTATGTTTATGATTATGAAATCTTGTGGTCTATTAAAATATTGAAATGATTGTTATGATAAACCTATGAACTCGCCAACCTTTTGGTTGAAACTTTTAAGCATGTTTATTCTCAGGTACGAATTAATTCTTCCGCTGTGCATTTGCTCATTTTAAAGACATTACTTGGAGTCGATCATCGCAATGGGACCAGATGTTGATGACTTCGTCCAGGTGGATAAGGACGGGTCGTCACAGGTGGTATCAGAGTGGTGGTCTTAGCGAACCAGGTCTTGCATTAGTGTGTCTAACTGATAGTTGTTTAGATGCATTAGTGGGTCTGGACTTCGATCGTGTCTGCATGTCAAAAGTTTTGCTTATCATTTAAGTGTCGAAAATTAATTGCTTATCATGCTTAAAGTCTAGACACGTCTTACTGCCTCTATTGCATAGACAGTGAATAGATAAATTCATATCTTAGCGTATATGCTATTATTATCTTTGCCTGACAGCTTTCGTAGATTCCTCCGTAACTTATGGGGTTTTAGTATTATATACACATATGTAAATTATGTATTGCAAGGGTACTAATCTACATCCTATTCTATTTCTTATCAAAAATCCTTCATCTGATCGTACGGGATGAATCCTTCAACCAGTTCGAGTCCCTCAAATTCTGATAGCCATTCCGATAGTTATTTCGATAGTTATTCCGAAAGCTATTCTGACATGGACGTTCACCTAAGCTCCGCAAAGCAGCGTCACCAGAATGAATCAACCAGTCATCCATCCCCAATTCATATGATGAGTTCGTAGTCGACTTAATCAATGGAGACAAGAAGAAGGCAATCCCTTCCACCAACTGAATTCACCTCTTGACGATGAACCTGAAGCACTTACCGGCGAATCTGTCCGAAACATCATTTTCTCTCTCATTTCCAGAGTATCCGCCATGATTGTATACTATCTCAAATTCAAACCTTTATTCACTCGCTCGTTCCGACCGACAATAATCCCGGAATAATAGAAGAAGTTAACGAACTTCGCGCTCGAGTAATCAATTTGGAGAATATGGTGCAAAATTTACCAGCTTCAGCAACATCACCGGCACCAACAGTACCATCAGTAACAACACTCGTACCATCAACAACACACGCCTCAACATCTCTTTATGTACCTCGATTATAATCATCATTCTACATGACGTTCTACATCATTTATCTTCGTTCGACATGACGATTATGTAATCTCTAACGTTCTAGAGATTATATATTCTGGTTCTAACAGTAAATCAAATGAGATTAATATCATATTAACTCATTAAATCCATGATTACATCTGAAGAAAATATATATGCAAGTATATTTTCATAAAGATTGTAATTAAAAATTCGTTTGTACAAACTGTTAATGGTGAAAATATTTAAACGGGTAGGTAATACCTGAAGAATATTTAGATTTCACATTAATAAGTTACACTGTACATTCTTCAAATCTGATTCAACAGTCATTTCCTATCCTACTTACATCTACAGATATATGAATCCGTTCACCACAGAATAACCGTTTCCATTCAAATCTCATATTTGGATTTTGACTTATCAGAATCCAACAAGTGGCATAATGAAGAAAATATTGGACAAAATAAAATTTGTTAGAAACAAACAATTTAACTATGAGAAGAATTTTGTTAATAATCCACGCTAACTGTTCCTAGCTAACTGTTCCTAGCTAACTGTTCCTAGCTAACTGGTTACATTTTATTTATCGCAATTTAATTATCGTAATTTACATTCTCGCAATTTACATTCTCGCAATTTACATTCTCGCAATTTTATTTATCGTCATTTAATTTCTGTATTTATTTTACGCACTTTAAATAACGGGACACGTATACAAGGTTTCGACATATCATATTGAACCATCTATATATTTATCTTGGAACAACCATAGACACTCTATATGAAAATGACGGAGTTAGCTATACAGGGTTGAGGTTGATTCCAAAATATATATATAGTTTGAGTTGTGATCAATACTGAGACCGGTACACGGGTCACGATACGTATTAATTAATTCGAATGTTATATATTAAACTATATATGAACTATTGGACTATTGGACTACTGGACTACTAACTTTGGACAATTAAAATGAATTAAAATATTAATTATAATATATGAAACTAAATAATTCTTCAAGTTTGCCACTTGATTTTCATCTTAAACCTCATTCGTATCTTGACGATTACAATTTGCGTTCAAACCTTTCATGATTCTTGAAAACACCTCAATCGAGAAGATGAACCAACCGCACTTCATCTACGGAAGAAAAGATTGATGCATATGGTTATGCACCTGAAAAACCCTCGGAAACTAAGTAAACATTTAACACATATCTGTGCTAGCTTCTTTGGCACTATTATTACCCAAAATAATTTTGCAATTCCTTTCCAAATTAGCCAATTTTGTCACAGCTCCAGCAAGTTGATTTCGACTTCTCGTTCAAAACAACCTTATTATAACCTCGGAATATATACGTGCTTATTTATTGTTACCAGAGAACCTTTTATATTCCACCATATTACCATCAGCGTTTAATCATCTAAAAACACAATTCTCCTTAAACCACCTCGGTTTGATAACCGAAGACCCAGATCCGTTAACTTTGAAAATGCTGACGAAGTAGCATGTTTTAAATGGTCATGATGGCCAAAAGTTGATGATAAAGAAGGAAGTGTTAGGAAACACTCAATAGAAAATTGGTAATGGAAAACGAATTGAGCAAACCATAAGGGAGGTGGAAAAATCACAAAGAGTAAACATGTATTTAATGAATCCAGACGATTCAGTACCTGATGAAATCTCCAACGAATATCTTGCTTCCTACTTATTTCAATTCTTTGCAGAAAAAGTTTCTGCATCACCCTTTAGTTTCAGGCACTTTATAAATTCTAAGATATCATCGTATCTTCCATTAAAAATATCTTCGATAATCCTGAGAATACCTTCACAGCTATTCTTGACCGAAATTATTTATCTCTTCGTGCTATCTATATTACATCATAAAAGAAACTGTTTTAGTTTCTATATTCTGTAACAATCGAGTTTAAATTATGAATGTTTTCCTAGAGAAGTGTTGGGAATTGAAGCATAAGTTAGTATAATATAATGACGTCAGGCCAACGTGGTTATATTACAGTAAGTCATGCTGAATTTCTAATGAAATGTGATGATTCACAGATAATACCATCATCATGTGCCATGTTACACGACTCTTTCATTCTACTTAATTTCTAAACATATCACGGGAATATTTCTTTAATATTTTTGTTCTTCCGTAATTCCAATAAATTGCTAATAAATCGTGCTATTACATTTTCTTTTAGATTAAAAATTTTCTTTAAATTCCATGATGTCCGGAAATCAACCATGACTACGTCAAAAGTTAAGACGAATCTTTATTTTCCTCATCTCAATCTTTTGTGACAGCTTCACTCGTACGCATCACATAATCGAATCATTTTATCTGTATTAATTAATAATGATAAAACTCTATTTAGCAAATCATATTCGTCATGAAAACATTTTTATTGTTAGCCATGACGACCTCACTCAAATTTCGGGACGAAATTTCTTTAACGGGTAGGTACTGTCATGACCCGAAAAATTTCGACTAATTTTGAATCCAAACTCTCGATACGATTCAATATTTTGACACGATAAGCAAAGTCTGTAAAGTTGAGTCTCAAAATTTTTGAACTGTTTCATATATTCAATTAACCTTCGACTGTTCTCGACAATTCACGAACAACTATTTGTAAATAGATATGTATAAAAATATATATATAAATATTATTTGTAAATATATAGTATTATATTTAGTTGTTTAAAAGAATATAATTAATATATCTATTTACTTAAACTTGTTAATTAAGATTTGATATATATATATATATATATATATATATATATATATATATATATATATATATATATATATATATATATATATATATATATAGAATGTGTCTATTGAAAATGAATGATTTCGAGCCTAATTAGTAAACGTCAGTAACACTCGGTTGACGTTTCGTTAGTTTTAATATAGATATATTATATGTTCTTAAAGGACTAAAATAAAAGTTGGACTGTAAATTGATTACGAAGATTTTAGATTTGCTAAAAATATTTTTACCCTTTTAAGATTAAATATTAGCACTACGTACATATAAATTAGAACAGAAAATAAATAATTATCGAACCTTTTTGATCAGGTTTCAAACAGTTAATAAGTGAAATAATTAAATATAATTAATCTAAAAATTTGGGATTTTTTTTAGAGGACTTTTTATCCGCCACTAACTATCAACGGGATACGATATATTAGCTCATTAAAATTGTCGGTAGGAAACAACCAAATTATCGGCTGCCAACTATGTAATTCTTGAAAATATTGTTATTACTATGTTATTATTATTATTATTATTATTATATTATTATTATTTATTTTATGGTTTTCAACACCCGTGAATCAATTTGACACACATTAGTTAATAAGATTACTGTGTGCATTTGTTTTTATTCCACCATATAAATTATATATATTCATACTTAAACATATCTGCAATTGGAACTAGCCATCTTCCATCTTCAAGAAAACCGAAACACGTCATCACAGACCATTGTTATCAAATACTACTGCTGCTATGTGTAACTCGTTGCAAACAAACCACAATCACCATATATTACATAATATTTTTGTTATTTTTCCTTGATCAAACACGAACCTCTCTCTCTCTCTCTCTATGGTATTTTTTTTCTTCTCTATGGATCGTTGTAAAACCGGGATCAAAGACACCATCAACCACCACCGTTAACCCTTTCTCTCTCTCAAAACCGTTTCTTGTTTCCCTTTGTACGTTTAAAGCACAACACCACCCAACTGTTTCGGTTTACAAGCTTTACCTCTTCACCGACCACCATAAATCCATCATCACAGCTGCCATCCTCTTTCAGTCTCCATCGCTAAACCACCTTCTTGTTAAATACCATCTTCGATTTTCTGTTATTTCTGTTTTGAACACAACAAACACCACCACAGCTCAACCAAGTCACTATGAGCCACCCACCATCGAAACCACCCCAAACCCACTCCACCGAGAGCCATCACCACCAAAACAATCACCATCTCTCCTGCTACGATTACCACCTATCTCCACTACTCTCATCCTTAAACATGAACCTGATTGTTTGTTGTAAGAAACCCACTATTCATCGTCTTCTACATATCATCATCGAGTACCATCACCAATCTCATGCTTCATGTTTTTCTGTGACAATTATCGACATCACAATTTACAACCAAAACACTATCATTAACTTGATTCACCAACGATCATCATCTATTACCATCACCATCACCACCGTATACAATTGCCACCACAACAACCAACATCAGTCACCACTCCCCTCTCTCTTGATACAATCACTGCAATATAACTGCTGCGTTTGTTTTCTGCTTGCACTCACTAAGTTGCTGCTGCTTTTCGAAGGATTAAAACCAAATTATGATAATTAAGTTTTCGCTGTTAATGTTTGAACCATGATCAACCTGCAATAAAGTCGATGAACAGTGATTTAAGTTGATGAAGATGTTGTTGCACGTTTATTTTCTCCTTCTGATTGTTGAAGCCGAGACCCAAAACCGTCACATAGTTGATAACGATGGTGACACGTGAAGATGAAGTATTGAGCATATTTTTTTTTCTTCGGCCGACACTTCTAAACCCTACCACTTCCATTTGTTCTTATTAGGATTAAACTCCTTTGTGATTTGGGTTTTAAGCAACAGAAGACCACGAATAGCATGTGGGTTTTAAAAATGTAAATGGGCCGAGGTATTAGTGTAACACGATTGGGCTAAGGATAACGTATTGGGCCGAGTTATATTTATGTTGTTGTTGGGCTGACATTCTGTTTGGGCCGAAAGAAACTGGTTAAATATATATGGTATACAGTTTTAATTAGAAAAGAAAGGATAGAAGGATGGTTTGGGGTGTTTATGTCTTAGCAAGAGGTCTTGGGTTCAAGACTTGTTTGAGGTGTTTTCTTTTTAGAAAAGCTTGAAGGTAGTTTACTCACCTTAATTGTTATTATTATTATTGTTATTATTATTGTTATTATTATTATTATTATTATTATTATTATTATTATTATTATTATTATTATTATTATTATTATTATTATTATTATTATTATTATTATTATTATTATTATTATTATTATTATTGTTATTGTTATTGTTATTGTTATTGTAATTTTTATTGTTATTGTTATTGTCATTATAATTATCATTTATTATTAATGTTAGTATTATTATTGAAATTATCATTAATATTAGAATTTTCATTATTTTTATCATTAGTATTACTTTTATCATTATTATAATTAATATTATAAATTATTAATATATCAAATAAAGATTTTCTATAATATATATATATATATATATATATATATATATATATATATATATATATATATATATATATGGCATAAAACATAACTATAATAATATTTTGTAATAAATACTAGTTATCTATTTAATGTATATAAAAATAAATATATCCAATTAAATTATTAATATATAAATTAATAAAATAATAATTAAATAATAATATATATAGTTGTTCGATTACAAGTATATGTATTAAAATATATATGAATGATATAGGTTCGTGAATTCGGGGCCAAACCTGCACTTGTTAAATGTCGTTATATGTATTTTTACTACAAAATACAGTACGGTGAGTTTCATTTGCTCCCTTTTTATTTGCTTTTGCAATATATATTTTTGGGCTGAGAATACATGCGCTGCTTTTATAAATGTTTACGAAATAGGCACAAGTACTTAAAAATATATTCTACGTTGAGTTGTACCACTGGCATACTTCCCTGTAGCTTGGTAACTACTATTTACATGTGGTATTGTAAACGCGAATCCTGTTGATAGATCTATCGGGCCTGACAACCCCAACCGGACTGGACGACCAGTATTCAACGGTTGCACAGTACTTCGTTTTGTTACTACACTTGGTACAGTGTAGGGAGATTTCATAATAAAGGGAATATGCGACGTTGATTAATAGTTAAGTATGGTTACCAAGTGCTCAACCACTTAGAATGCTTTACATACACTTGCGAGTGTATTATGTTTATGATTATGAAATCTTGTGGACTATTAAAATATTGAAATGATTGTTATGATAAACCTATGAACTCGCAAACCTTTTGGTTGACACTTTTAAGCATGTTTATTCGCAGGTACGAATTAATTCTTCCGCTGTGCATTTGCTCATTTTAAAGACATTACTTGGAGTCGATCATCGCAATGGGACCAGATGTTGATAACTTCGTTCAGGTGGATAAGGACGGGTCATCACATTTCAGCTCTATATCGAGTTCCGTCTTCCCGAATATTAAGGTGTTTCTCCGACCCTTTGGGTATTTCATTTTTCAAATTCCCTTCTTTTACAACTCCTTGTTGCGCCTCCTTTATTTAAGTAGTAAGGCTAGTACGAATAATTATATTCATAGCTTTTACCCGTATAGGTTCTCTTTCCTTTCTACTCAAAGCATCGGCTACCACATTCGCCTTCCCCTGGTGGTAACGAATCTCAAAATTGTAATCATTCAATAACTCAATCCATCTACGCTGCCTCATGTTCAGTTGTTTCTGATTAAATATGTGTTGAAGACTTTTGTGGTCGGTATATATAATACTTTTGACCCCATATAAGTAGTGCCTCCAAGTCTTTAATGCAAAAACAACAGCGCCCAATTCCAAATTGTGAGTCGTATAATTTTGCTCGTGAATCTTCAATTGTTTGGATGCATAAGCAATCACTTTCGTTCGTTGCATTAATACATAGCCGAGGCCTTGCTTTGAGGCATCACAATATATCACAAAATCATCATTCCCTTCAGGCAATGACAATATAGGTGCCGTAGTTAAATTTTTCTTCAACAATTGAAACGCTTTCTCCTGCTCATCCTTCCATTCAAATTTATTCCCTTTATGCGTTAATGCAGTCAAGGCTTTTGCTATTTTGGAAAAATCTTGGATGAACCTTCTGTAGTAACCAGCCAGTCCTAAAAATTGGCGTATATGCTTCGGAGTTTTCGGGGTTTCCCACTTCTCAACGGTTTCAATCTTTGCTGGATTCACCTGAATACCTTCTTTGTTCACTATGTGTCCAAGGAATTGAACTTCTTCCAACCAAAATGCACACTTTCAAAATTTTGCGTACAGTTGTTCCTTCCTCAATAATTCTAGCACTTTTCTCAAATGTTCTTCGTGCTCTTGATCATTCTTTGAGTAAATGAGTATGTCATCGATGAAAACAATGACAAATTTGTCAAGATATGGCGCACACACTCGGTTCATGAGGTCCATGAACACAGCTGGTGCGTTAGTCAACCCAAACGGCATAACCATAAACTCGTAATGACCGTAACGCGTCCTAAAAGCAGTCTTTGGAATATCATCCTCCTTCACCCGCATTTAATGATACCCAGAATGTAAATCAATCTTTGAATACACCGACGAGCCTTGTAGTTAATCAAATAAATCGTCGATTCTCGGTAGTGGGTAGCGGTTCTTGATGGTAAGTTTGTTCAACTCTCGATAGTCGATACAAAACCTAAATGTACCATCCTTCTTCTTGACAAACAAACAGGAGCTCCCCACGGTGATGTGCTTGGTCGAATGAAACCATGCTCTAAAAGTTCTTGTAATTGACTCTGAAGTTCCTTCATTTCGCTGGGTGCGAGTCTGTATGGAGCACGAGCTATTGGTGTCGCTTCCGGTACAAGGTCTATTTGAAATTCAACAGATCGGTGTGGAGGAAGTCCCGGTAATTCTTTCGGAAATATATCGGGAAATTCTTTTGCGCCGGGAACATCATTGATGTTCCTTTCTTCGGAATTGACTTTCTCGACGTGTGCTAGCACAGCATAGCAACCTTTTCTTATTAGTTTTTGCGCCTTCAGGTTAAGGGTTTTCCTTTTTCTCGTATAATGCAAATTGCATTTTTGTAACAAACGATCTCTGCTTTCACTCCTTTCAACCAGTCCATACCGATTATCACATCAAAACTCCCTAACTCTACTGGTATCAAATCAATCTTAAATGTTTTGCTAACCAGTTTAATTTCTCGATTCCGACATATATTATCTACCGAAATTAATTTGCTGTTTGCTAATTCGAGTAAAAATTTATTATCCAAAGACGTCAATGGACAACTTAATTTAGCACAAAAATCTCTACTCATATAACTTATATCCGCACCTGAATCAAATAAAACATAAGCAGATTTATTGTCAATAAGAAACGTTCCCGTAACAAGCTCCGGGTCTTCCTGTGCTTCTGCCGTATTAATATTGAACACTCTTCCGCGGCCCTGCCCATTAGTATTCCCCTGATTCGGGCAATTTTTAATAATGTGGCCCGGTTTTCCACATTCATAACAGACTACGTTGGCATTACTTGCTCCGACACTACTTGTTCCGACATTACTCGTTCCGACATTATTTGTTCCTTTAGTTCTGTTATACATTGGTCCGTAGACCTCACACTTTGTCGTGCTATGACCATTTATTTTACACCTGTTGCAAAATATTGTGCAGAACCCCGGGTGATACTCTTCACACCTTTGGCATGGATTTTTCTGATTATTATTGTTGTTGCTGTTGTTATTGTTGTTGGGACGATTATTGTAATTGTTGTTGATGGGATGTTTTTTGTAGTTGTTGTTGTTGTTGTTGCGATTTATGTTACGGTTGTTGGGTTAGTTGTTGCGATTGTGGTCGTAATTGTTGTTGTTGTTGTTGTTGTACTGGTGACTCTTGTCACTGTTTTCCTCCCACTTCCTCCTGAGTTGTTTCGTGTTGGCTTCTTCGGCTACCTGCTCTTTAATTCTTCCCTCAATCTGATTTATGAGTTTATGAGCCATTCGACTTGCCTTTTTTATGGAAGCGGGCTCGTGTGAACTCACATTTTCTTGAATCCTTTCTTGTAATCCTTTTACAAACGTGTCGATTTTCTCTTCGTCATCTTCGAACGTTCCCGGACACAATAGGCACAACTCTGTGAATCGTCGTTCATACGTGGTAATGTCGAACCATTGTGTTCGTAACTCTCTAAGCTCTGCTTGAGCTTATTGACCTCGTTTCTAGGACGGTACTGCTCGTTCATCAAGTGCTTGAATGTTGACAACGGTAGTGCATAAGCAGCATTTTATCCTGCCTGTTCAAGATAGGTGTTCCACCACGTTAATGCAGTACCTGTGAAGGTATGTGTAGCGTACTTTACCTTGTCCTCTTCAGTACACTTACTTATGGCAAACACCGATTCGACCTTCTCGGTCCACCATTTTAATCCAATTGGACCCTCGGTTCCATCGAATTCCAGATGTTTGCAGGCAGTGAATTCTTTGTAGGAGCATCCTACACGATTTCTTGTGGAATTAGTTCCACTGCTAGATCCAGAGTTATTGTTATTTTGCATCGCAGCCTGTACTGCGGCTATGTTTGCTGCAAGGAAAACATGGAAATCTTCCTCGCTCATGTTCAAGTTCTGACGAGTCGTCGGTGCTATTTCCTTCAAAATAGCCAAAAGAATTGAGTTAATCATATAGAATTTAAGAGTAGTTAATAGTATTTCGTAGGATAATATGAACTTATTTATAAAAGATTTTTCTTCATATTAGCATTTTATAGTTTTAATTTGGGTAGTACCTACCCGTTAAGTTCATACTTAGTAGCTACTATAAAATTTAACTACTACGCTTCTATATGAAAAACTTATTACAATAATATTTCACGTTCAAACTTATATATAATATTTTACAAACATACAATACCACTATTATACATATAGGATGAAATATAGCACATAATAACTTTGCTACTCGACAGCTATAAAGGCAGTTCTAGTTAATACGCAAGTCGTTCAGCAAAAGAAATAAAGACACGTAATTCATAAGTCCAGAAATAAGTCATGCATTCGGGTTTTACTAGTATTATTTCCCATCCTTTATCTTGTGGAAAATAACCGTTGTGACCATTGGCTAGGCATCATGTTGTAATGTCATCAAAAGGACGAGGGTTACGTAATGCCCAACAGCCCCGTAACAATCTAAAAACCTTGTTTCTCACCCCAACTACTGAATCCGTCACTTGTGGGAAGGTTTTATTTAAAAGTTGTAACCCAATGTTCTTTTTCTCAATTTGATGAGAAGCGAACATTATTAGCCCGTAAGCATAACATGCTTCTTTATGTTACATGTTAGAAGCTCTTTCTAAAGAACGGAGTCCTATGTTGGGATATGTTGAGTCAAAATAGGTTCGTAACTCGTAGCGTAAAATTGCATCTAGGTTTCCCGCACTAAATGCCTTAAAGAAAACTTGGCGTAACTTAAAGTCTCCCCAATGTGATATGCCCCATATTTCAAAGGAAAGCCTTTTTATAAACTAAGGCATGCATGGAAAGTCTTTCAAACGTTCGACAAACTAATTTTGCCGTAAATAATTGTGCTGATGAATTCTGCCCGACTCTAGACAAGATTTCATCAATCATATCCCCTGGTAGGTCTTCTAAAATTTTTGGTTGTCTATCCTTAACGTCCATTTTTGTTTTTATACTATAAAATAAACAAGGATTAGATTCGTAAAAGATAATTAACAAATAATACAAGCAATTTTTACATAAATCTTAAAAGTACAAGCACACAACAATACATATATTACACAGCATGATTACAACTCTTTATTCCGACTCACTCGTTTCTTCTTCTCCGGAATTAGTTCGTTTGGCTAATTTCCTATGGATACATGGTGGTCCTCTAATACGAGCCGTCATTTTCATAAATGGTTTAGAAAAACCTGGTCACCTAGATGTTCCCGGATTATTGTTAAAATCTAAGAAATACAGGCGTTTACGATACATATAAAGTTCATCGGGGTCGGAATCAGGCTTCTCTATTTTGATGCCCTTTCCCTTATTATTCTCTTTTGCCTTATTAAATTGAGTTGGGGTAATTTCTATAACATCATCGAAATCCTCTTCGGGATCCGATTCATCAGAAAATTTGTAATTTTCCCAATATTTTGCTTCCTTGGCGGAAACACCATTGACTATTTTTAACTTTGGTCCATTGGTTGAGGATTTTCTTTTATTTAATCGTTTTACTGTAGGTATTAATATTTCATCCTCTGAAACCTCTTCTTCTTCTGGTTCCTCTTCTTCCGGTTCCTCCTCTTCCGGTTCTTCCTCGGGAATTTGTGAATCTTCCCAAAATATATTCGACTATTTATTATTGTTAGGTGAGTCGATGGGATTTGTACTAGAGGGAGACATCTATCACACAATATCAAAAGCGTTAAGAGATTAATATATCACATAATATTTACATGTTAATAATATATAGTTTCTAAAAAAATGTTAAGCAATCGTTTCTAAAGAAAGCACGGTCGAAGTCCAGACTCACTAATGCATCCTAACAAACTCGGTAAGACACATTAATGCAATATTCTGGTTCTCTAAGACCAACGCTCGGATACCAACTGAAATGTCCCGTTCATATTGATTATAAACGGTCCATTTTAATTGATTTCGTTGCGACGTTTTGACCTCTATATGAGACGTTTTTCAAAGACTACATTCGATTTTAAAACAAACCATAACCTCTATTTTATCGATAAAGGTTTAAAATGATAATAAAAAATATAGCGTTTTCACACGACCATTACATAATGGTTTACAATAATATTACATAATAATATATGTCTTCAAATGCAGTTTTCAAACAATATTAAACAAGCATGGACTCCAAATCTTGTCCTTAATTTAGTATGCAACAGCGGAAGCTCTTAACAATTACCTGAGAATAAACATGCTTAAAACTTCAACAAAAATGTCGGTGAGTTATAGGTTTAACCTATATATTTATCAATCGTAATAATAGACCACAAGATTTCATATTTTCATTTTTCATAAACATCATTCCATACATAGAGATAAAAATCATTCATATGGTGAACACCTGGTAATCGACATTAACAAGATGCATATAAGAATATCCCCATCATTTTGGGAAATCCATCGGACATGATATAAAAACTCGAAGTACTAAAGCATCCGGTACTTTGGATGGGGTTTGTTAGGTCCAATAGATCTATCTTTAGGATTCGCGTCAATTAGGAGTGCACTAATTCTCAAAAATTAGTGATGTTCCGTAATTCTTAGGCTACCAAGCAAAAAGAGGCATATTCGGCTTCTATCATTCACCCATATAATATAGTTTTGATTTCTTGTGTCTATTTCGTAAAGCATTTATAAAACTGCATGTATTCTCATCCCAAAAATATTAAATTTTTTAAAAGTGGGACTATAACTCACTTTCACAGATTTTCACTTCGTCCGAAAATAAGACTTGGCCACGGGTTGATTCACGAACCTATAACAAATATGTACATATATATCAAAGTATGTTCAAAATATATTTACAACATTTTAATTACATTTTAATGATTTGAGTTTGTTAAGTCAGCAGTCCTCGTTAGTAACCTACAACTAGTTGTCCACAGTTAGATGTACAGAAATAAAGCAATATATAATATCTCGGAGCAATCCACGACCCAGTGTCTACAAGTCTCATAATCGATCACAACTCAAAGTATATATAATATTTTGGAATCAACCTCAACCCTGTATAGCGAACTCCAACATTACTGCATATAGAGTGTCTATGGTTGTTCCGAAATATATATATATATAGATGGGTCGATATGATATGTCAAAAAATTGTATTCATGTCTATGGTATCCCAAGATTGCATAATATATATTAGAATACATGTATAATACAATATAAGTTAGTTAAGTTATGATTTGTATAAATTTGTTACAAATTTCACGTAGCTACAACAAGCAAAATTATCCAATCTTGTTTTACCCATAACTTTTTCGTTTTAAATCCGTTTTGAGTGATTCAAGTTGCTATGGTTTCATATTGAACTTACATTTATGAATCTAAACAGAAAAAGTATAAGTTTATATTTGGAAATACATGTTACAAGTCATTTTAGTAAAAGTAGTCATTTCAGTCGAAAGAACGACGTCTAGATGGCCATTTTGGAAAACATACTTCTACTTTGAGTTTAACCATGATTTTTGGATATAGTTTCATGTTCATAAGAAAAATAATTTTCCCATAAGAATAGCTTTTAAATCAAAGTTTATCATAGTTTTTAATTATCCAAACCAAAACAGCCCCCGGTTTTACTACGACGGCGTATATCCGGTTTTACGGTGTTCTTCGTGTTTCCAAATTTTAAATCATTAAGCTAGCATATCATATAGATATAGAACATGTGTCTAGTTGATTTTAAAATTTAAGTTAGAAGTATTAACTTTGTTTGCGAACAAGTTTAGAATATACTAAACTATGTTCTAGTGATTACAAGTTTAAATCTTCGAATAAGATAGTTATATATTAATATATATATATATATATATATATATATATATATATATATATATATATATATATATATATATATATATATATATATATATATATATATATATATATATATATGAATCGAATGATGTTAAGAACATCATTACTACCTCAAGTTTAGTAGGCAAACCTACTGGAAGTGACAAGAAATGATCTAGCTTCAAAGGATCTTGGATGGCTTGAAAGTTCTTGAAGTAGGATCATGACACAAAAAAAAGTTCAAGTAAGATTTTTACTCGAATTAAGATAGTTTATAGTTTTAGAAATCGAATCAATGTTTGAATATGAATATTACCTTGAATAAGAAAGATAACCTACTGTAAATAACAAAGGTTTCTTGATCTTATATGATTACTTGGAATGGATTAGAAAGCTTGGAAGTAAACTAGTAAACTTGAAAGGATTTTAGAAGTGTTCTTGAAGTGTTCTTCCTATGATGATTATAGCTTGATTCTTGAAGTAATTTTTGATGAAGATGATGATTAGTTTACTGGAAAAATTCGTTCATAAGTGTGCGTAGGTGTTGAGAGAGAGTTAGAAAGAGAATTGGAAGTGAAATGGATTGATTGGTGAGTGATGAATGATGAGTGGTGAGTGGGGTTAAAAAGAGTTCTAGTTAGTTGACTAGTTCATGGTAGAAGTTAAATTTGATTATCCATGCATGACATAATCAAGAGTGGAATCCCATGCTAGTTCCTATTGGTATATACTCATAGTAAGTACGTCTAGAAGCTGTGTATAATACGGATACAAATACTGAATGACTACGAGTAGAATTGTTGATGAAAATGAATGGAAATGTAATAGTAAGCATTTTTGCTAAGTAGAATTTCTTTGATATGTGTCTTGAAGTCTTTCAAAAGTGTACTAATACATCTTAATACACTACATGTATATTCATTTTAACTGAGTCGTTAAGTCATCGTTAGTCATTATATGTAAGTGTTGTTTTTGAAAGCTTTGAGTTAACGATCTCATCTAATGTTGTTGAAAGCTTTAAATAAAATTTTAAAACATTTTTAATAAAGCGATATTAACCCAAACAAGTGTGCACTCCACACTTTCCCAAACTTGTTCGATATTTATCAAGGTTATTTTGGTTAACAAATTAATCCCATTACACTTAAATCATATTGGTGACACAAATCACCAACAATGAATATATCATAATATGATACATATGTATTTAGTAAGCCGTTGCTATAACGATAATCGTTATATATATCGTTTCGAGTTTCATAATTCAATAGTCTCATTTTATGTATATAACTCATTGTTAATATACCTAGTTTGATACTTACTTTTCATAATATCATGTTAGCTATATACATATCCATATATATATATATATATATATATATCATCATATAGTTTTTATAAGTTTTAACGTTCGTGAATCGCCGGTCAACTTGGGTGGTCAATTGTCTACATGAAACCAATTTCAATTAATCAAGTCTTAACAAGTTTGATTGCTTAACATGTTGAAAACACTCAATCATGTAAATATCAATTTCATTTAATATATATAAACATGGAAAAGTTCGGGTCACTACAAATAAAAGCCAAGTGTGGGAAATTTTTACCAAGTTATTTAAATCACATATCACATATCTTTGTATAAATAATTAAAGATACTTTTGTTTTGACCGATTTTATCAGTTTTACCCGATTTCTTATAATATATTTGAAAGGAATGTGCCACTTGATTTAAAAGGAAGTAAAGTCTTCCGAGAAAAAGACACGCGCTTCTTGATTTAGGTCAGGAAGTTGTCGTCCAGACCAGTTGTAGAGTTTACGTAAAACCTTGAAAAGTTTTCTCGAAAATCAGCTGGAAATCCACGGACCTCAGCATCAAACAGGGTCGCCAAGTGGTCAGACTTATCCTAACCATGAGAGGATCTGTCTCGTACAATGGAGGGCACCGTGCAAATTAGCTTATAAGACTAATGAATCAGATCCCCAGAAAGGATAATCTCCTTAAAAGATCAAAAATCAGCTTTTAAGCCTGATATTACTCAATCTTTGAGATTGACCTTAAATATTGAGAATTACAAACTCATGAAATTCGATGATATCTAAACTCGAGCTTGAACGAAAAAATATTTTGATCAAATTACAAACCGATTTGTTTTCTAACAACCCATTTTTAATGCGTTCATTACCATTGAACGTAAAATCCTAAGAATTCACCGAAATTCATTAGGTCACCTGAACGAAATCGGGTGTCAACCGTAAGAACGGTGGTTGCATAGCATGGTCGAAGAAAGGACCTTGTGCCAGACCAAAAAAATAATAGGGTGATCTTTACTATTGCTCCTACAAAGGATAGTAATTGCATCCAACATGATATAGACCATAATTATCTGCATGTCACGGGACATTGCCTTAACATTTGCTTGTTCAATGCTTTCCTTTACAACCAGACGATAGTTTACCGAAAGGTAATATACGGAGCAAGTAAACAGGACGTGTTGTTTTCCTAATACAAGGTTAGCAAGTGGGTGACACAAAACCGCAATTTTTAAGCTAAAATTTTCAAATCTGAAACCCACAAAACCCACAAAAACATTTTGCAAACACCGATGAAGAGTTATTCCGGAAAACTTATCTAGGGTAAAAACTAGATTGAATTTTCAAAAGATCAAATGTTTTCATAAAGATCCAATTTCCTAACGGATCTAAATTTTTATAGTCATGTGGGACTGTAAACCACATCGTTACCATCATTGTTCATACCGCCATATTGAAATCACTGATGTACAAAGTATGAAGAATAAAGAAGTGATTCTAGTAAAGTTTTATTCAAGATCTATATTGCTTGAGGACAAGCAACGCTCAAGTGTGGGAATATTTGATAATGCTAAAAACGAACACATATTTCATAGCATTATCCTTCAAGAAAGATAAGATTTTAGTTGCAATTGTTCTATTTACGAGTGATATTCGTTTAAATAATAAAAGGTGAAGACAAAAGACAGATTCGACGATTTGAAGACGCAAACGACCAAAAAGCTAAAAAGTACAAAGTAAAATCCAAGTGGTTCAAATTATTGGTGAGAAACGTCTAGAAATTATAAGGGTACAAGCCGTGAAACGCAAAGTACAAGATATTAAATAGTACGCAAGGACGTTCGAAAATTCGGAACCGAGACATGAACCAACTATCAGCACGCGACGCAACGGACCAAAAATTACAAGTCCACTATGCACAAGAATATAATATAATATATAATTAATTATATATATTATTATATATTATAATTAAAAGCAGCCCACGTTTAAATCACTATGGTGAGCTGGAATCCAAAGCTCCACACTCGCGGAGCTATACAGTTCCAAGTGGGCCTATAAAAGGCCGCGCATTCTGATCGATTTCATTACACCTTTTCTACTTCAATCTCTTAATCTATATATATATATATATATATATATATATATATATATATATATATATATATATATATATATATATATATATTATAATTTTAATTTTAATTAAAGTTTAATAATAATAAGGTTATAGTGGCGAATGTTTTAAGTTTGTAAGTCGAATTTCTGTCCGTGTAACACTACGCGATTAATACTCATTGTAAGTTATGTTCAACCTTTTTAAATTAATATCTCGTAGCTAAATTATTATTATGCTTATTTAAATCGAAGTAATCGTGATGTTGGGCTAAATATTAAAGACGGGGTTATTGGGCTTTGTACCATAATTGGGGTTGGGACAAAAGATCGACACTTATGGAAATTAGACTATGGGCTATTAATGGGCTTTATATTAACTAAACGATACCTCGTTAATTTAATATAAAGGTTACAATTTGACGTATATATATATAACCACATACGCTTAATCGGGTACGGTGGGCGGGATATTTATAAATACGAATTATTGTTCATTTGACCGGACACGGGGATGGATTAATAGTCACTGGACTCATTAAAACAGGGGTGGATTACATTCAAGGGTAATTGGTGTAATTGTTAACAAAGTATTAAAACCTTGAATTACACGCAGTCGATAACCTGGTGTATTCATTAAACAAAGTATTAAGACCTTGTTACAGTTTGAATCCCCAATTAGTTGGAATATTTTACTTCGGATAATAAGATTAATTTGACGAAGACTCTCGCACTTTATAATAATAATATTACTTATATATATATTGATAAAAATATAGTTTAAAATAAATATAGCGTTAAACTCAGCTAGCTCCCTGCGAAACGAACCGGACTTACTAAAAACTACACTACTTTACGATTAGGTACACTGCCTATAGTGTTGTAGCAAGGTTTAGGTATATCCACTCTATAAATAAATAAATAACTTGTGTAAAATTGTATCGTATTTAATAGTATTTCGCAATAAAAATATAACTACTTCGTATACACCTCGCATAACATCAACACACACAACACCGTCCCATCTTGCTCAACACTCGTCGTACATCACTTGTTAGACACGATTTGCACCTGTAATAAGGTTTGCAAGTCTTTATTACGCATACACGCTGTATCAACTTGTTAGTACAACGACCGCCTCGCTCGAAGATATAAACAACACAATGAAATATTCTACGCGACATAAACACACGCAAGAATAATGTCACAACACAAGCCAATACCCTAGTTAGTTCACCTACACGCTAAGGCACTAACCAAGTTCCCATTCCGACCCGTACAACTACAAGTCCCGCAACAAATAACTTGTAACGACCCGTCCTAATCCTTAAGAATGAATACAATAACATATGATTACATTGTGAGGTATTTGACCTCTATATGATACATTTTACAAACATTGCATTCGTTTTTAAAAGACAAACTTTCTTTACATCGAAAGTTGATGACATGCATACCATTTCCATTTCATAATACATCCAACTATAATTGACTTAATAATAATCTTGACGAACTCAACGACTCGAATGCAACGTCTTTCGAAATATGCCATGAATGACTCCAAGTAATATCCTTAAAATGAGCTAATGTACAGCGGAAGATTTCCTTAATACCTGAGAATAAACATGCTTTAAAGTGTCAACCAAAAGGTTGGTGAGTTCATTAGTTTATCATAAATAATCATTTACAATATTTTAATAGACCACAATATATTCATATTTAGAAAACAATCTGTGCAGGTCTGCTCACTGCTGTAAAAATCATTCATATGAAGAACACCGGAACCTTTCAAACAACTCACCAACGATAGCTAATGTGTAGTGTAATGACAAAATCATCTCACCTTGGTAGTTAATACAATATAATTTTACAACGGTAGCTAGTGCGTAGTGCAATGCAAAATCATCTCACCGAGGGTAGTTAAAACGATAGCTAATGCGTAGTGCAATGACAAAATCATCTCACCATTACTAACTACAAAATTGAACACAATACAATACAATACATCGGTAGCTAGTGCGTAGTACAATGCAAAATCATCTCACCGATGGTAGCTAAAAAGGTAGCTAGTGCGTAGTGCAATGCAAAATTATCTCACCGTTACTAACTACTAAATCGAACCATATCGGTAGCTAACGCGTAGTGCAATGACGAAATCATCTCACCGATGGTCGATAATACAATCTTTATATAAGTCGAACCTCTGAATCCAAATAACTCTATCATAGAATGTAGTTTTGAATATTTATGTCTATTTCGTCAAACGTTTATAGAAGCAGT
This sequence comes from Rutidosis leptorrhynchoides, assembly GCF_046630445.1. Classification (NCBI taxonomy): domain Eukaryota; kingdom Viridiplantae; phylum Streptophyta; class Magnoliopsida; order Asterales; family Asteraceae; genus Rutidosis; species Rutidosis leptorrhynchoides. Next base: position 574,211,164 of record NC_092335.1, read on the forward strand.
TCATGTATTCTCAGTTCAAAAGTATGTATCTCAAAAGCATTTAGTAAAACAGTTATAAAGCAACGCATGTATTCTCAGTCCCAAAAATGTAAAAAGTAAAAGGGAGCAAATGAACTCACTATACGATATTTTGTAGTATATATATATATATTGTTATTATTAGTGATGTAATTTTTGTATATAATAAATTAATAAGTTTCATTATATATATTCTCATTTTATATATAGAATTATTAGTATAGTTAGATTAAATATATTTTCTATATATAACATTTGCTTATCGTGTCGAAAACATATAAAGATCAAGTTTAAATTTAGTCGAAAATTTCCGGGTCGTCACAGTACCTACCAGTTAAATAAATTTTTCCCCGATCGTCATGGCTAACAGTAAGAATATTTTCCTGACGAACATGAGCTGATAAATAGAGTTTTATTACCGCTGAGTAATATGGATATGATAATTCGATTACTCGAAGCGTATAAGTAAAGCTATCACAAAAGACTGAAATGAGATAATAAAGATTTGTTTTAACCTCTGACGTAGTCAAGGTGGATTTCCGGAATTCAAGGGATTTCAAGAAAATCTTTGAAATCTGAATAAGATCTGATTCCTCGGGATTAAGGAAATTAAGATCTCTCTAATTAAATACGGAAATCTATCTTGATTTCCTTTATCAGATATTTCATTATAAATTAACTTCGTCCGTTCCATTACTTTTACCACTCCTATACTCAATTCCTAAATTCAAAAGATTATGAAATTGCTTAATCCAGTTCTGATCCTTGTTCTTATCCTGACTATCGCAACAATCATTCTTCTTTTCCAACTTCCACCGAAAGAATCTATTTACTTCTACTTCGCCCTTGGGGTTATAGTGTTTTTAATTCGCCCATGTCTTTATGTTGCGATAAACATTGATATCCACGGTTTGTAATTTATGTGTTGTTATCAGACTTTATATTCCCCCTTATATTTCGGAGCTCTTTGCCTTTTTATTCTCTTCTCAACTCTAAGTACAACAAGTAATGGTCCAGAATTTGTAGGTATGGAGTTTCGAATGAACATGACTAACGTTCTAAGAGAGAAATTATAATAGCACGATCTTGATTGGTTAAATTACCAGAATTCAAGAGAAAAGATAAAATTATCAGGAAGATATGTTCTCGATATGTTTGGAGATTAGGTAGAATGTAAGAGTCGTATAACATGGCACCTGATGACGTTAGGGTCTGTGAATCATCACGTTTCATTAGGAACTCAGCATGACTTACTGTAATATAATCACGTTGATCAAGTGTCATTATATTATACTAACTCATGCATCAGTTTCCAACACTACTTCAAAAACATTCATATTTTAAACTCGAAGGTTTACAGAATATAGAAACTATACAGTTTCTTTTATGATGTAATATTGATAACGCGAGAAGATAAATAATATCAGACAAGATTATTTATGAAGATATCTTCAAGAATATTGAGGATGTTAATAATGAAAGATACGATAATATCTTAGAATTTTAGAATCAAATTGTGATGAAGAAATTCATTCACGATGATTTCGAGCGATTAAGGAGCAAGGTATTTGCTAAAGATTTCATCAGAAACTTAATCATCAGGATTCTTTATGTACAAGTTTATTCCTTGTGATTTGTTCAGAGTCTCCTTCATGGTTTCGCATAATTCGCTTTTCAGTAATAAATTTTATATTGAGCGTTTCCAACACTCCATTCTTTATCATCATACTTTTGACTGTTAAAGTCATCATCAGTTTTCGCTGCTTTGTTAGCTTTCTCAAAATTCAAAGAACTGATTCGTAGACTAGAGTGCTGTTCAGAATTTCAAAATGGGAGATCATAATTCTAAAAGATAAATGTTATATGTATACATATAACTTTTGATATAGAAACGCTGCGAGACTCAAAATACTTATTGTAAATTTCCCGGTATTTGGTATGGCAATTCTCGTTCCAAGATGCGGATGAGTATATGATAGGGTTATAATAAGGTTGCTCCGGATGAAAAGTCAAAATTGTCTTGATGGAGCTGTGAAAAAATTTGCTACTTCGAAAAGGAATTGCAAAGTTATTTTGGGTAATAATAACGCTAAAAGGAATTAGCACAGCTACGTGTTAAACGTTTACTCAGTTTCCGAGAGTTTTTCAGGTGCATGCCCACATGCATAAGTTCTTCATTTCATAGATAACGTGTGGTTGGATCATCCTCTCGATTGAGGTGTTTTTTCAAGAATCATGAAAGGTTTAAACACAGATTGTAATCGTCAAGATACAAATGAGGTTTAAGGTGAAATCAAGTGGCAAACTTGAAGAAATGTTTAGTTTCATATGTTATAATCAATATTTTAATTCATTTTATTTTGTCCAATGTTAGTAGTCCACAGTTAGTAATTCAATAATTCATATACAGTTTAATATATATTATATTCGAATTAATTAATACGTATCGTGACCCATTGTATACATGTCTCAGACTCGATCACAACTCAAAGTATATATATTATTTAAAAATCAACCTCAACCCTGTATAGCAAACTCGAGCATTACAGCGTATAGAGTGTCTATAGTTATTCCAAATAATATATATAGATGACGTCAAAATGATATGTCAAAACATTGTATATGTGTCCCGATAAACTGCGTAAAATAAATAACAGAAATTAAATGACGATAAATAAAATTAGGATAATTAAAATGTAATCAGTTAGCTAGGAACAGTTAGCGTGGATTCTTAATAAAATTTTCCTCATATTTAATTTGTTTGTTTCTAACAAATTTTATTTTTGCCCACTGTTTTCTTCATTATACCCCTTTTTGGATTCTGATAAGTCAAAATCCAATTTTGAAATTGAATGAAAATGGTTACTCTATGGTGAACGGATTCGTATGGCTGTGGGTGTAAGTAGGATAGTAAATGACTGTTGAATCAGATTCGAAGAATGTACAGTGTAACTTACTAATGTGAAAACTAAATATTCCTCGGGTATTACCTACCCGTTAAAATATGTTCACCATTAACAGTTTGTACGAAAGAATTTTTAATTACAATCTTTATGAAAATATATATACATATATATTTTCTTCAGATGTAATCATGGATTTAATGAGTTAATATAATATTAATCTCATTTGCTTTTCGGTTTAAGCTAGAATAAGTAATCTCTAAAACTTTTAGAAACCACATATTCTACGCAGAATATTTCTTCAATGAAGTTATGGATCAATACTTCATCGTTCATTGTTGTCGGTACTCCTTGGTATCTATGGTGCGTAAGACATTGATGTTCGAGGTACAAATTGTAATGTTGAGGTGTGGGATGCGGATGTTGCTGTTGGTGGTGGTGATGGTGTGACGACCCGAAAATTTTCGACCAAATTTAAACTTAATCTTTATATGATTTCGATACGATAAGAAATGTATGTAATGTTGAGTTTAGAAAATGTTGAAAACGATGTTCATATATTCAATTGACCTTCGACTGTTCCCGACGATTCACGAACAAATGTGTGAAAATATATATATATATATATATATATATATATATATATATATATATATATATATATATATATATATATATATATATATATATATATATATATATATATATATATGTAAAAACATAATTATATATATTAATTTGAATGAATATAATATCAATTAATCAATAGAATTAAATATATAAGAGTAATATAGAAAATAAATAAGAGATTATTAAAATAAATATATATGAAACCTGTACAAAATTAATACTATATGTATGTTGTAATATATATAATATATATAAATATTAATTACGCAAATATGTTATCATATAATTACATAATTAATAATATGTAATATCGTTATATTAAATTTAATTACAAGTTAAATTATAGTTATTATATTACTTTCATTATTAATATTGATTTCAGTATTAATAGTATTATTAATTTAATATATGGTATACATATTTATGAGATTTGATAAACATAATTTTTCATATCAGTCTCATTATTACTACTAATATTAAATATTAATATTAATATTAATATTAATATTATTATTTGTATTGTTAATATCATTATAATATATAATATATAGATATAAAAACTTAAACATGTAAATTGATATTACTAGTATTATTATTAAGTATTATCATTAAGAATCATTATTATTATTATATATTATGATTTTTTTATAAAAATAAAACAATTTATTAATGTTATCATTAATAATACCATTATAAACATTATTATAACCATTTGTAGCATTATTCTAAATACTATTATTATTATGATAATTATTATTAAAAGAATTATTATTAATTAATATCAGTATTATTATTATTTGTATAATTATTATTGTTAATATATTTATAATTATTAATTATTAATAATAATTATATATATATAAATTATATAATAATAAAAAAATAAAACAGATTCAATAATACCAATCTGTTTCACGTCCACATCCAATTTTTTTGTTTCTCTTTACGCGAATCTTTATGTCCACCTTCTTCTGTTAATGATTTGTACTGTATTTACTTTATGTCGAATTCCAATCAGCTATAAAACAATTTCTGTTAACGATCCTAATCTGCTTTTAATTTTTTATTTTATCTCCTGTTCTTTTATTTGTCTGAAGTGTATATGTCGACCTTTATTGCTATTAAACTAGATCGATTACAGTGTTAAGTGGTACCAATCAATCCACATTATCAATTTTCAATCATAAAAACCTTCCACAGCCCTTAATTAAACGAAATAAACAAGAAAAGGAATGAAGAACAGCTATTAACTCTGTTCTTGAGCTAATTTTCCAAAAACATCGAATTTTTGTTTTATTTCAAAATCTATTAATACAGTTCTATTAGTAATCCACTTTTAAAACTTTCTGCAAAAACTCAAATTTCAATTCCTCATATCAACTTCTAATTTTGGAGTCAAAGATTAAATTTAAAAAGTCAAACGAAATTATTTTCGAGAAATTCAGACCAATGAGGTCGATTCTGGAGCAATTGATGATTTAGAAAGTTTGTTGGAGTGATTTACAATCTATTTCATGAAGAACTTGAGTCTAAAAACGCCTAAATCTTTGAATCAAAGTTTGAGTTCCACATTTTCTTACGAACACAACAGGTCTGTGTTTCTGTTTATTTATTTATTTATTTATTTTTTCTGATGTTTTCTATTAATGCAAACAGATATAAATAATAGTTTGTGCTCTTAATGAGCAATCTAAACAAAATTTAGAAACTGGTTTGAGTGGGTATTGATTTTGGTCGATGGTTAAGATGAAGAAGAAGATTTATAAAAGGAAATAATTCCGGGTTATAATAAATTGGTTTGGAATTAAATCAGAAAATGGGCATCAGCCTATATGATTTAAGAGAGTGACGGGTATCCGAGAGGTCGGGGGTTCGAGTCCCTGAGGTGGCAGTAATTTTTTTTTGCCGATTTCCTTTGAAGGTAACTTCATTTTTTTTCATTATTATTATTCTTATTAATATTGTTATTATTATTATTATTATTATTATTAATTATTATTATTATTACTAATCTATTTATTGTTATTGTTGTATTATTATTTGTATTAAGGTTATTATTATTATTATCATCACAATTATAAGTATCATAACCATTATTAGTATTATTATTAATATTATGATCACTATTAATTATTGTTATTGTTATAACATGATTTTTATTATTATCATTTTAATTATTATAAAGTAATATCGTTATGAATTGAAAGTATTATTATTATTATTAATATAAGGGATGATTATTATTATTATTATTACGAATATGATTATTATTATTATTGTTACCACGAAAATAACACAAACTATTATTATTATCATTAATATTAGTATTAGTATCATTGTAGACTTATTATTATTAACAAAAATATTATTATAAAGATTATCATTAGTAATAAGATCGTTATAGTAATTATTATTATTAAGTATTATGTATTATTGTCAAAATTATTATTTTTATTACCATTACTATTAAATTATTTATTTTACTATAAACTACTGTTATTATCATTATTATGAAATTCATTATAAAAACTATCATTAATAGTATCATTTATAGAATTATTAACACTAATATTATTATTATTAATATTACCATTATAATCAAATATGACTTTTAGTTACTATTATTAATATTATATATTATTATGTATATAAAAATACACTTATAAGTAATATTACGTAAAAGTATGAAATAATTATATTAACAATCTTTATATAGATACTCATATATAACCATTTAGGTATTTAAAAGATATATATATATATATATATATATATATATATATATATATATATATATATATATATATATATATATATATATATATATATATATATATATATATATATATATATATATATATATATATATATATATATATATATATATATATATATATAACTATACAAATAATAATTATTTTCAAATATATATACAAATTAAATATAATATACAAAGCTATACTATATGAAATTGTTTGATTACGAGTATGTGTTTTAATATACATATGAATAATATAGGTTCGTGAATCCGAGGCCAACCCTGCATTGTTCAGTTGTTCAATATCGTCGTATGTATTTTTACTACAAAATACATTATCGTGAGTTTCATTTGCTCCCTTTTTAAATGCTTTTGCAATATATATTTTTGGGACTGAGAATACATGCACTATTTTTATAACTGTTTTACGAAATAGACACAAGTAATTGAAACTACAATATATGGTTGAATGGACCGAAGCCGAATATGCTCCTTTTTAGCTTGGTAGCATAAGAATTTAGGAACAGACCCCCAAATTGACGCGAATCCTAAAGATAGATCTATCGGGCCCAACAAGCCCCATTCTGGAATTTTGAATGCTTTAGTACTTCGAAATTATCATGTCCGATGGGTGTCCTGGAATGATGGGGATATTCTATATGCATCTTGTTAATGTCGGTTACCAGGTTTTCAATCCATATGAATGATTTTTGTCTCTATGCATTGGACGTATATTTATAAGAAATGAAAATCTTGTGGTATATTAAAATGATGAAAATGATTGTTTATGATAAACTAATGAACTCACCAACCTTTTGGTGGACACTTGAAAGCATGTTTATTCTCAGGTATGAAAGAATTCTTCCGCTGTGCATTTTCTCATATTAGAGATATTACTTGGAGTCATTCATGACATATTTCAAAAGACGTTGCATTCGAGTCGTCGAGTTCATCAAGATTAATATAAAGTCATTTATAGTTTGGATATATTATGAAACGATATGCATATCTGTCAACTTCCGATGAAATTGAAGTTTATCTTTTAAAAATGAATGCAATGTTTGTAAAATGTATCATATAGAGGTCAAGTACCTAGCGATGTAACCAAATGTAATGTATTCATCCAGATGGATTAGGACGGGTCGTTATAGATGGTACTGTTGGCGTTGATGATGGTGGTACTGGTTATGCTGCTGGTGCTGCTGCTAGTGTTTGTAACCTTTGCACCATATTCTCCAAGGCCACTACCCGAGCGCGAAGCTCGTTGACTTCTTCTATTACACCGGGGTGACTGTCGGTTCGGACGAGCGGATAAATAAGATATAGAATTTGTTATAGTATATGATCGTGATGAAATACTCTGGAAATGAGAGAGAAAATGGTGTTTCAGACAGGTTCACCAGTAAGTGCTTCAGGTTCTTCGCCATGAGGGCAATGTGGTGGATGGAAAGGATCGCCTTCTTCTTATCTCCAATGATTGAGGAGGCTACGAACCCATCCCCAATTCATCTAAAATAGATGATGACTGATTGGTTGATCCATTCCAGTCACACTGCTTTTGGAGCTTGAGTGGGATTCTATTTCGGAATCCGAGGGACGTGAACTAATGACGAATTCCATTTCATACGATTGAATAAAGGATTTTTTGATATGAAATAATTTTCTAGCTATCGGATGGTATCCTATGTCAGGCAAAGTTTACAGTAACAGATACGCTAAGATATGAATTCGCAGATACGCTAAGATATGAATATTGTCTATACACTATTCATGCAATCAATGCAATAAGATGTATCTAGACTAAGAATGATAGGCAGGCAATTTCCGACAAAAATGATAAGCAAAACTTTTGACATGCAGACACGGTCAAAGTCCAGACTCACTAATGCATCCTAACGACTATCAGTTAGACACACTAATGCAGACCTAGTTCACTAAGACCATCGCTCTGATACCACATATAACGACCCATCTGTAGTGACACGTCCTAATCCATCTGGACGAAGTCGTCAACAGTTAGTCCCATTGCGAGGTTCTGACCTCTATATGCCATAAACGACTCCATGTAATATGAACGAATGCACAGCGGAAGATTTCTTTCATACCTGAGAATAAACATGCTTTAAAGTGTCAACCAAAAGGTTGGTGAGTTCATAAGTTTATCATAAAACAATAAAATTCATCATTTTGATAGACTACAAGATTTAAATCCCACATGGTACAAATGGGCCCGAATCCTATACCCACGTGTAATGTACATGCGATATCTTTTAAATACAGTACACCTTTCTCGTGTACGAAATCATCTTTCATAAATCTTAGTAACCGTACTCATATCTTGTGCACAAAAATAACATACACATAACCTGTGTATAAAAATCATTCTCTCGATACATAACATTCACTTTTCAGTTCTTTCATAACTTGGCTTGGTAACCGACCTTAATATATAATGCGCATAAATAATATCCCCAAAACAGAACATCTCGTCTGTATAATAATCATATAAACTTCGAAGTACTAAACACCACGCCCACTAGCCCTTCTGTCTAGTGAACATTCTGGGTGGGGGTGTTAAACCCGGTAGCTACCTTTAGGATTCGAGTCAATTAGGCGTGCACTAATTCTCAAAATTAGTGATGTTCCCTAATTCTTAGGTTACCAATCAATAATAATCAGGGGAAAAATATTCATATCAATTGTGGTAATTATCACGTCTACATAATTCAATGGTGGCAATTATCACGTCCACATAATTCATTCGAGAATTGTTTTGTTTGTGTCTATCTCGTCAAACATTTATAAAAGCATTTCATGTATTCACAGTTCAAGATGTATTTCAAAAGCATTTAATAAAGCAGTTGTAAAAGTAGCGCATGTATTCTCAGTCCCAAAAATGTAAAGAGTAAAAGGGAATCAAATGAACTCACAATACGATATTTTGTAGTAAAAATATGCATACGACGATACTGAACAATGCACGGTTGACCTCAGATTCACGAACCTATATCAATTATATATATTAACACATATAATCATAATCGAACAAATTATATATGTATTCATTAATGATATCATACAGATGGATTAGGACGGGTCACTACATCGTCCTAATCCATAAGAACGAATATAATAACATATGATTATATTGCGAGGTATTTGACCTCTATATGATACATTTTACAAACATTCCATTCGTTTTTAAAAGACAAACTTTCTTTACATCGAAAGCTGACGGCATGCATACCATTTCATAATACATCCAACTATAATTGACTTAATAATAATCTTGACGAACTCAACGACTCGAATGCAACGTATTTCGAAATATGCCATGAATGACTCCAAGTAATATCCTTAAAATGAGCTAATGCATAGCAGAAGATTTTCTTAATACCTGAGAATAGACATGCTTTAAAGTGTCAACCAAAAGGTTGGTGAGTTCATTAGTTTATCATAAATAATCATTTCCAATATTTTAATAGACCACAATATATTCATATTTAGAAAACAATCTGTGCAGGTCTGCTCACTGCTGTAAAAATCATTCATATAAAGAACACTGGAACCTTTCAAACAACTCACCAATGGTAGCTAATGCGTAGTGCAATGACAAAATCATCTCACCGTGGTAGTTAATGAAATGTCCCGTTCATATTGATTATAAACGTTCCATATTAATTGATTTCGTCGCGAGGTTTTGACCTCTATATGAGACGTTTTTCAAAGACTGCATTCATTTTTAAAACAACCATAACCTTTATTTTATCTATAAAGGTTTAAAAGCATTACATAGATTATCAAATAATGATAATCTAAAATATACCGTTTACACACGACCATTACATAATGGTTTACAATAAGGATATATTACATCAAAAATAAGTTTCTTGAATGCAGTTTTTACATAATATCATACAAGCATGGACTCCAAATCTTGTCCGTATTTTAGTATGCAACAGTGGAAGCTCTTAATAATCACCTGAGAATAAACATGCTTAAAACGTCAATAAAAATGTTGGTGAGTTATAGGTTTAACCTATATATTATCAAATCATAATAATAGACCACACGATTTCATATTTCAATATACATCCCATACATAGAGAAAAAAATCATTCATATGGTGAACACCTGGTAACCGACATTAACAAGATGCATATAAGAATATCCCCTATCATTCCGGGAAATCCTTCGGACATGATAAAAACAACATCGAAGTACTAAAGCATCCGGTACTTTGGATGGGGTTCGTTAGGCCTAATAGATCTATCTTTAGGATTCGCGTCAATTAGTAGATCGGTTTACTAATTCTTAGGTTACCAAGAAAAATGGGCATATTCGGCTTCGATCATTCACCCATATAATGTAGTTTCATTTATTTATGTCTATTTCGTAAAACATTTATAAAGCTGCATGTATTCTCATCCCAAAATATTAGTTTTTAAAAGTGGGACTATAACTCACTTTCACATATTTTTACTTCGTCGGGAAGTAAGACTTGGCCACTGGTCGATTCACGAACCTATAAAAAATATGTACATATATATCAAAGTATGTTCAAAATATATTTACAACATTTTTAATACGTTTTAATGTTTTAAGTTTATTAAGTCAGCTGTCCTCGTTAGTAACCTACAACTAGTTGTCCGCAATTAGATGTACAGACATAAATCGATATATATATTATCTTGAATCAATCCACGACCGAGTGTATACATGTCTCAGGCTAGATCACAACTCAAAGTATATATATTTTTTGAATCAACCTCAACCATGTATAGCTAACTCTAACATTACTCCATATAGAGTGTCTATGGTTGTTCCAAATAATATATATACATGGGTCGATATGATATGTCAAAACATTTGCATACGTGTCTATGGTATCCCAAGATTACATAATATATTAGAATAGATGTATAATAAAATATAAGTTAGCTAGGATATGATTTGTATAGAATTGTTACAATATTTCCCGTAGCTACAACAATCAAAAAATATCCAATCTTGTTTTACCCATAACTTCTCCGTTTTAAATCCGTTTTGAGTGAATCAAATTGCTATGGTTTCATATTAAACTCTATTTTATGAATCTAAACAGAAAAAAGTATAGGTTTATAGTCAGAAATATAAGTTACAAGTCATTTTTGTAAGAGGTAGTCATTTCAATCGAAAGAACGACGTCTTGATGACCATTTTGAAAAACATACTTCCACTTTGAGTTTAACCATGACTTTTGGATATAGTTTCATGTTCATAAGAAAAATCATTTTCCCAGGGGAACAACTTTTAAATCAAAGTTTATCATAGTTTTTAATTATCAAACCCAAAACAGCCCGCGGTGTTACTATGACGGCGTCTGTCCGGTTTTACAGTGTTTTTCGTCTTTTCAGGTTTTAAATCATTAAGTTAGCATATCATAGAGATATAGGAAATGTGTTTATTTGATTTTAAAAGTTAAGTTAGAAGGATTAACTTTTCTTTGCGAACAAGTTTAGAATTAACTAAACTATGTTCTAGTGATTTCAAGTTTAAACCTTCGAATAAGATAGCTTTATATGTATGAATCAAATGATGTTATGAACATCATTACTACCTCAAGTTTTGTGGATAAACCTACTAGAAATGAGCAAAATTGATCTAGCTTCAAAGGATCCTTGGATGGCTTGAAAGTTCTTGAAGCAGAATCATGACACGAAAACAAGTTCAAGTAAGATTTCCACTCGAAATAAGATTGTTATAGTTATAGAAATTGAATCAAAGTTTGAATATGAGTATTACCTTGTATTATAAAGATATCTTACTGTAAATAAAAAATATTTCTTGAGGTTGGATGATCACTTTACAAGATTGGAAGTAAGCTAGCAAACTTGGAAGTATTCTTGATTTTATGAAACTAGAACTTATAGAATTTATGAAGAACACTTAGAACTTGAAGATAGAACTTGAGATATATCACTTAGATGAAGAAAATTGTAGAATGAAAGCGTTTGTAGGTGTTTTTGGTCGTTGGTATATGGATTAGATATAAAGGATGTGTAATTTTGTTTTCATGTAAATAAGTCATGAATGATTACTCATATTTTTGTAATTTTATGAGATATTTCATGCTAGTTGCCAAATGATGGTTATGATGGTTCCCACATGTGTTAGGTGACTCACATGGGCTGCTAAGAGCTGATCATTGGAGTGTATATACCAATAGTACATACATCTAAAAGCTGTGTATTGTATGAGTACGAATACGGGTGTATACGAGTAGAATTGTTGATGAAACTGAACGAGGATATAATTGTAAGCATTTTTGTTAAGTAGAAGTATTTTGATAAGTGTCTTAAAGTCTTTCAAAAGTGTATGAATACATATTAAAACACTACATGTATATACATTTTAGCTGAGTCGTTAAGTCATCGTTAGTCGTTACATGTAAATGTTGTTTTAAAAACTTTAGGTTAACGATCTTGTTAAATGTTGTTAATCCATTGTTTATTATATCTAAAGAGATGTTAAATTATTACATTATCATGATATTATGATATATTAATATATATTAGTATGATATATATACAGTTAAATGTTGTTACAACGATAATCGTTACATATATGTCTCGTTTCGAAATCATTAATTTAGTAGTCTTGTTTTTATATATGTAGTTCATTGTTAATACACTTAATGACATGTTTACTTATCATTTATCATGATTAAACATAGTGTATCAATATCTTAATATGATTCATATGTATTTAGTAAAACGTTGTTATAACGATAATCGTTATATATATCGTTTCGAGTTTCTTAATTCAATAAACTCAATTTTATTTATATAACTCATTGTTAAAATACCTAATGAGATACTTACTTATCATAATATCATGCTAACTATATGTATATCTATATGTATATATATATATATATATATATATATATATATATATATATATATATATATATATATATATATATATATATATATATATATATATATATATATATATATATATATATATATATATATATATATATGTCATCATATAGTTTTTACAAGTTTTAACGTTCGTGAATCACCGGTCAACTTGGGTGGTCAATTGTCTATATAAAACCTATTTCAATTAATCAAGTCTTAACAAGTTTGATTGCTTAACATATTGGAAACATTTAATCATGTAAATAATAATTTCATTTAATATAAATAAACATGGAAAAGTTCGGGTCACTACAGTACCTACCCGTTAAATAAATTTTGTCCCGAAATTTTAGGCAGTTGGAGGTGTTGACGTATCTTCTGGAAATAAGTACGGGTATTTCTTCTTCATCTGATCTTCTCGTTCCCAGGTGAACTCGGGTCCTCTACGAGCATTCCATCAAACTTTAACAATTGGTATTTTGTTTTGCTTAAGTCTTTTAACCTCACGATCCATTATTTCGACGGGTTCTTCGATAAATTGAAGTTTTTCGTTGATTTGGATTTCGTCTAACGGAATAGTGAGATCTTCTTTAGCAAAACATTTCTTCAAATTCGAGATGTGGAAAGTGTTATGTACAGCCGCGAGTTGTTGAGGTAACTCAAGTCGGTAAGCTACTGGTCCGACACGATCAATAATCTTGAATGGTCCAATATACCTTGGATTTAATTTCCCTCATTTACCAAATCGAACAATGCCTTTCCAAGGTGCAACCTTAAGCATGACCATCTCTCCAATTTCAAATTCTATATCTTTTCTTTTAATGTCGGCGTAGCTCTTTTGTCAACTTTGGGCGGTTTTCAACCGTTGTTGAATTTGGATGATCTTCTCGGTAGTTTCTTGTATTATCTTCGGACCCGTAATCTGTCTATCCCCCACTTCACTCCAACAAATTAGAGACCTGCACTTTCTACCATAAAGTGCTTCAAACGGCGCCATCTCAATGCTTGAATGGTAGCTGTTGTTGTAGGAAAATTCTGCTAACGGTAGATGTCGATCCCAACTATTTCCGAAATCAATAACACATGCTCGTAGCATGTCTTCAAGCGTTTGTATCGTCCTTTCGCTCTACCCATTAGTTTGTGGATGATAGGCAGTACTCATGTCTAGACGAGTTCCTAATGCTTGCTGTAATGTCTGCCAGAATCTTGAAATAAATCTGCCATCCCTATCAGAGATAATAAAGATTGGTATTCCATGTCTGGAGACGACTTCCTTCAAATACATTCGTGCTAACTTCTCCATCTTGTCATCTTCTCTTATTGGCAGGAAGTGTGCTTATTTGGTGAGAGGATCAACTATTACTCAAATAGTAACAAAACCACTTGCAGTCCTTGGCAATTTAGTGATGAAATCCATGGTAATGTTTTCCCATTTTTATTCCGGGATTTCGGGTTGTTGAAGTAGACCTAATGGTTTATGATGCTCAGCTTTGACCTTAGAACACGTCAAACATTCTCCTACGTATTTAGCAACATCGGCTTTCATACCTGGCCACTAAAAATGTTTCTTGAGATCCTTGTACATCTTCCCCGTTCCAGGATGTATTGAGTATCTGGTTTTATGAGCTTCTCTAATTACCATTTCTCTCATATCTCCAAATTTTGGTACCCAAATTCTTTCATCCCTATACCGGGTTCCATCTTCCCGAATATTAAGATGTTTCTCCGATCCTTTGGGTATTTCATCCTTTAAGTTTCCCTCTTTTAAAACTCCTTGTTGCGCCTCCTTTATTTGAGTAGTAAGGTTAGTGTGAATCATTATATTCATAGATTTTACACGAATGGGTTCTCTATCCTTTCTGCTCAAGGCAACGGCTACCACATTTGCCTTCCCCGGGTGGTAACGAATCTCAAAGTCGTAATCATTCAATAATTCAATCCACCTACGCTGCCTCATATTCAGTTGTTTCTGATTAAATATGTGTTGAAAACTTTTGTGGTCGGTATATATAATACTTTTGACCCCATATAAATAGTGCCTCCAAGTCTTTAATGCAAAAACAACCGCGCCTAATTCCAAATCATGCGTCGTATAATTCTGTTCGTGAATCTTCAATTGTCTAGACGCATAAGCAATTACTTTAGTTCGTTGCATTAATACACAACCGAGAACTTGCTTTGAGGCGTCACAATATATCACAAAATCATCATTCCCTTCAGGTAATGACAATATAGGTGCCGTAGTTAACTTTTTCTTTAACAATTGAAACGCTTTCTCTTGTTCATCTTTCCATTCAAATTTCTTCCCTTTATGCGTTAATGCAGTCAAGGGTTTTGCTATTCTGGAAAAGTCTTGGATGAACCTTCTGTAGTAACCAGTTAGTCATAAAAATTGGCGTATGTGTTTCGGAGTTTTCAGGGTTTCCCACTTTTTAACGGTTTCAATCTTTGCTGGATCCACCTGAATACCTTCTTTGTTCACTATGTGACCGAGGAATTGAACTTCTTCCAACCAAAATGCACACTTTGAAAACTTAGCGTACAGTTTTTCTTTTCTCAGCAACTCTAGCACTTTTCTCAAATGTTCTTCGTGCTCTTGATCATTCTTCGAGTAAATAAGTATGTCATCGATGAAAACAATGACAAACTTGTCAAGATATGGCCCACACACTCAGTTCATGAGGTCCATGAACACAGCTGGTGCGTTAGTTAATCCAAACAGCATAACCATAAACTCGTAATGACCGTAACGTGTCCTAAAAGCAGTCTTTGGAATATCATCCTCCTTCACCCGCATTTGATGATATCCAGAATGTAAATCGATCTTCGAATAAACAGACGAGCCTTGTAGTTGATCAAATAAGTCATCGATTCTCGGTAGTGGGTAGCGATTCTTGATGGTAAGTTTGTTCAACTCTCGGTAGTCGATACAAAACCTGAATGTACCATCTTTCTTCTTGACAAACAAAACAGGAGCTCCCCATGGTGATGTGCTTGGTCAAATGAAACCACACTCTAAAAGTTCCCGCAACTGACTTTGTAATTCTTTCATTTCGCTGGGTGCGAGTCTGTATGGAGCACGAGCTATTGGTGCAGCTCCTGGTACAAGGTCTATTTGAAATTCAACGGATCGATGTGGGGGTAATCCCGGTAATTCTTTCAGAAATACATCGGGAAATTCTTTTGCAACGGGAACATCACTGATGTTCTTTTCTTCAGGTTTAACTTCCTCGATGTGTGCTAGAATGACGTAACAACCTTTTCTTATTAGTTTTTGCGCCTTCAAACTACTAATAAGATTTAATTTCGCGTTGTTCTTTTCTCCGTACACCATTAAAGGTTTACCTTTTTCACGCATAATGCGAATCGCATTTTTGTAACAAACGACCTCTGCTCTCACCTTTTTCAACCATTCCATGCCAATTATTACATCAAAACTCCTTAACTCGACTGGTATTAAATCAATTTTAAATGTTTCATCCCCCAGTTTAATTTCTCTCTCCCGACATATATTATCTGCTGAAATTAATTTACCGTTTGCTAATTCGAGTAAAAATTTACTATCCAAAGGCGTCAATGGGCAACTTAATTTAGCACAAAATTCTCTACTCATATAGCTTCTATTCGCACCCGAATCAAATAAAACATAAGCAGATTTATCGTCAATAAGAAACTTACCCGTAACAAGCTCCGGGTCTTCCCGTGCTTCTGCCGCATTAATATTAAAAACTCTTCCACGGCCCTGCCCATTAGTATTCCCCTGATTTGGGCAATTTCTAATAATGTGGCCCGGTTTTCCACATTTATAACAAACAGCGTTGGTATTACTTGCTCCGACACTATTCGTTTCGGCATTACTTGTTCCAACATTATTTCTTCCTTTAGTTCTATTAAACTTTGGTCCGTAGACCTCACACTTTGTCGCGCTATGACCATTTCTTCTACACCTGTTGCAAAATGTCGTGCAAAACCCCTGATGATTTTCTTCACACCTATGACATGGCTGTTTTTGGTTTTTGTTGCCGTTGTTGTTATTGAGGTTATTGTTGGGATTGTTATTATTGTTGAAACTGTTGTTGTAGTTGTTGTTGTTGTTGTTGAGATGTTTGTTGTAGTTATTGTTAGGATTGCGGTTATTGTTGCGATTGTTGTTGCGGTTGTTGGGATAGTTGTTGCGATTGTGGTTGTAATTGTTGTTGTTGTTGTACTGGTGACTCTTGTCACCGTTTTCCTCCCACTTCCTCTTGAGTAGTTTCATGTTGGCTTCTTCGGCCTCCTGCTCTTTAATTCTTCCCTTAATCTGATTTATGAGTTTATGAGCCATTCGACTTGCCTTCTGTATAGAAGCAGGCTCGTGTGAACTTACATCTTCTTGAATCCTTACTGGTAACCCTTTTACAAACGCGTCGATCTTCTCTTCTTCATCTTCGAATGCTCCCGGACACAATAGGCACAACTTTGTGAATCGTCGTTCATATGTGGTAACGTCGAACCCTTATGTTCATAACTCTCTAAGTTCTGCCTCGAGTTTAATGACTTCGTTTCTAGGACGGTACTGCTCGTTCATCAATTGCTTGAATACCGACCACGGTAGTGCGTAAGCAGCATTTTGTCCTACCTGTTCAAGATAGGTGTTCCACCACGTTAACGCAGTACCTGTGAAGGTATGCGTAGCGTACTTAACTTTATCCTCTTCAGTACACTTACTTATGGCAAACACCGATTCGACTTTCTCGGTCCACCGTTTCAATCCAATTGGTCCTTCGGTTCCATCAAATTCCAAAGGTTTGCAGGCAGTGAATTCTTTGTAGGTGCATCCTATACGATTTCTTACGCCGTTAGCTGCATTGCTAGATTCAGAGTTATTGTTGGTATGTAGCACAGCCTGTGCTGCAGCTATGTTTGCAGCAAGAAAAGTACAAAATTCCTCTTCGCTCATATTCATGGTGTGTCGAGTAGTCGGTGCCATTTCCTTCAAAATAGCCAACTGAATCGAGTTAATCATACAGAATATTAAGAGTAGTCAATAGTATTTCGTAGCATAATATGAACTCATTTATAAAAGCTTTTTCTTCATATTAGCATTTTATAAGTTTAAATTCGAGTACTACCTACCCGTTAAGTTCATACTTAGTAGCTAATATACAATTCAACTACTAAAATTCCATATGAAAAACTGATTATAATAATATATCACATACAAATATTCTTCAAACTTACAACTTCGCTATATTACATATAACATGAAATATAGTACACTTTGATACAGGACAGTTTTAAAGATAAATCTAGTTAATACGCAAGTTGTTCAGCAAAGGAAATAAAGACATGTAATTCATAAGTCCAGAAACAAGTCATGCATTCTGGTTTTACTAAGACGACTTCCCATCCTTGGTCTTGTGGAAAATAACCGTTATGACCATTGGCTAGGCAGCATGTTGTAATGTCGTCAAAAGGACGAGGGTTTCGTAATGTCCAACAGCCCCGTAATAATCTAAAAACCTTGTTTCTCACCCCAACTACTGAATCCGTCACTTGTGGGAAGGTCTTATTTAAAAGTTGCAATCCGATGTTCTTTTTCTCACTTTGGTAAGAAGCGAACATCAATAACCCTTAAGCATAACATGCTTCTTTATGTTGCATGTTAGAAGCTCTTTCTAATTCACGAAATCCTATGCTGGGATATGTTGAGTCAAAATATGTTCTTAACCCATAGCGTAAAATTGCATTTGGGTTCCCCGCATTTAATACTTTAAAGAAAACACGGTGTAACTTACGGTCTCCCCAGTGTGATATACCCCACCTATCAAAGGAAAGCCTTTTATAAACTAAGGCATTTCTGGAAAGTCTTTCAAATGTTTGACAAGTTAATTTCGCCATAACTAAATGTGCTGATGAATTCTGATCGACTCTAGACAAGATTTCCTCAATCATATCCTCTGGTAGGTCTTCTAAAATATTCGATTGTCTACCCTTAACGTCCATTTTGTTTTTATACTGTAAAATAGACAAGGATTAGATTCGTAAAAGATAATTAACAAACAATACAAGCAATTTTTACATAGAACATAAAAGTAAAAGCACACTACAATACATATAATACACAACATGATTACAACCCTCTAATCTGAATCACTGGTTTCTTCTTCTTCGGACTTGGTTTGTTTTCCTAATTTTCTAGGAATATATGGTGTTCCTCTAATATGAGTCGTCGTTTTCCACAATGGTTTCGAGAAACCTGGTGGTTTCGAGGTTCCCGGGTCATTGTTACATTTTAGGAAATACGGATGTTGTCGATACATATAAAGTTCATCGGGGTTGGAATCGGGTTTCTCTATTTTTATACCTTTTCCCTTATTATTTTCTTTCGTTTTATTAAATTGGGTCGAGGTAATTTCTATAACATCATCGGAATCCTCATCGGGATCCAATTCATCGGAAAATTGGTAATCATCCCAATATTTTGCTTCCTCGGCGGAAACACCATTGACTATTATTAATTTTGGTCCGTTGGTTGAGGATTTTCTTTTATTTAATCGATTTACTATAGGTATCAATATTTCTTCCTCCAGAACCTCTTCTTCTTCTGGTTCCTCCTCTTTCTATTCATCCTCTTCTGGTTCCTTTTCTTCCGGTTCCTCCTCTTCCGGTTCCTCCTCTTCCGGTTCCTCTTCGAGAATTTGTGAATCTTCCCAAAATATATTCATCTCTTCATTATTATTAGGTGAATCAATGGGATTTGTACTAGAGGTAGACATCTATCACACAATATCAAACACGTTAAGAGATTAATATATCACATAATATTTACATGTTAATAATATATAGTTTCCAACAAAAAATGTTAAGCAATCGTTTTTGAAGAAAAACACGGTCGAAGTCCAGACTCACTAATGTATCCTAACAAACTCGGTAAGACAAACTAATGCAATTTTCTGGTTCTCTAAGACCAACACTCGGATACCAACTGAAATGTCCCGTTCATATTGATTATAAACATTCTATATTAATTGATTTCGTCACGAGGTTTTGACCTCTATATGAGACGTTTTTCAAAGACTGCATTCATTTTTAAAACAACCATAACCTTTATTTTATATATAAAGGTTTAAAAGCATTACGTAGATTATCAAATAATGATAATCTAAAATATACCGTTTACACACGACCATTACATAATGGTTTACAATAAGGATATATTACATCAAAAATAAGTTTCTTGAATGCAGTTTTTACATAATATCATACAAGCATGGGCTCCAAATCTTGTCCTTATTTTAGTATGCAACAGTGGAAGCTCTTAATAATCACCTGAGAATAAACATGCTTAAAACGTCAACAAAAATGTTGGTGAGTTATAGGTTTAACCTATATATTATCAAATCATAATAATAGACCACAAGATTTCATATTTCAATATACATCCCATACATAGAGATAAAAATCATTCATATGGTGAACACCTGGTAACCGACATTAACAAGATGCATATAAGAATATCCCCTATCATTCCGGGAAATCCTTCAGACATGATAAAAACAACATCGAAGTACTAAAGCATCCGGTACTTTGGATGGGGTTCGTTAGGCCCAATAGATCTATCTTTAGGATTCGCATCAATTAGTAGATCGGTTTACTAATTCTTAGGTTACCAAGCAAAAGGGGCATATTCGGCTTCGATCATTCACCCATATAATGTAGTTTCATTTACTTGTGTCTATTTCGTAAAACATTTATAAAACTGCATGTATTCTCATCCGAAAATATTAGTTTTTAAAAGTGGGACTATAACTCACTTTCACAGATTTTTACTTCATCGGGAAGTAAGACTTGGCCACTGGTCGATTCACGAACCTATAACAAATATGTACATATATATCAAAGTATGTTCAAAATATATTTACAACATTTTTAATACGTATTAATGTTTTAAGTTTATTAAGTCAGCTATCCTCGTTAGTAACTTACAACTAGTTGTCCACAATTAGATGTACAGAAATAAATCGATATATATATTATCTTCAATCAATCCACGACCGAGTGTATACACGTCTCAGGCTAGATCACAACTCAAAGTATATATATTTTTTGAATCAACCTCAACCATGTATAGCTACCTCCAACATTACTGCATATAGAGTGTCTATGGTTGTTCCAAATAATATATATACATGGGTCGATATGATATGTAAAAACATTTGCATACGTGTCTATGGTATCCCAAGATTACATAATATATTAGAATACATGTATAATACAATATAAGTTAGCTAGGATATGATTTGTATAGAATTGTTACAATATTTCCCGTAGCTACAACAATAAAAAAATATCCAATCTTGTTTTACCCATAACTTCTTCGTTTTAAATCCGTTTTGAGTGAATAAAATTGCTATGGTTTCATATTGAACTCTATTTTATGAATCTAATCAGAAAAAGTATAGGTTTATAGTCAGAAATATAAGTTACAAGTCGTTTTTGTAAGAGGTAGTCATTTCAGTCGAAAGAACAACGTCTTGATGACCATTTTGAAAAACATACTTCCACTTTGAGTTTAACCATGACTTTTGGATATAGTTTCATGTTCATAAGAAAAATCATTTTCCCAGGAGAACAACTTTTAAATCAAAGTTTATCATAATTTTTAATTATCAAACCCAAAACAGCCCGCGGTGTTACTATGACGGCGTCTGTCCGGTTTTACGGTGTTTTTCGTGTTTCCAAGGTTTTAAATCATTAAGTTAGCATATCACATAGATATAAGAAATGTGTTTATTTGATTTTAAAAGTCAAGTTAGAAGGATTAACTTTTATTTGCGAACAAGTTTAGAATTAACTAAACTATGTTCTAGTGATTTCAAGTTTAAACCTTCGAATAAGATAGCTTTATATGTATGAATCGAATGATGTTATGAACATCATTACTACCTCAGGTTTTGTGGATAAACCTACTGGAAATGAGAAAAATAGATCTAGCTTCAAAGGATCCTTGGATGGCTTGAAAGTTCTTGAAGCAGAATCATGACACTAAAACAAGTTCAAGTAAGATTTCCACTCGAAATAAGATTGTTATAGTTATAGAAATTGAATCAAAGTTTAAATATGAGTATTACCTTGTATTAGAAAGATATCTTACTGTAAATAAGAAAGATTTCTTGAGGTTGGATGATCACTTTACAAGATTGGAAGTAAGCTAGCAAACTTGGAAGTATTCTTGATTTTATGAAACTAGAACTTATAGAATTTATGAAGAACACTTAGAACTTGAAGATAGAACTTGAGAGATATCACTTAGATGAAGAAAATTGAAGAATGAAAGTGTTTCTAGATGTTTTTGGTCATTGGTATATGGATTAGATATAAAGGATGTGTAATTTTGTTTTCATGTAAATAAGTCATGAATGATTACTCATATTTTTGTAATTTTATGAGATATTTTAAGCAGTCGAACCTCTGAATCCAAATAACTCTATCATAGAATGTAGTTTTGAATATTTGTGTCTATTTCGTCAAATGTTTATAGAAGCAGTTCATGTATTCTCAGTTCAAAAGTATGTATCTCAAAAGCATTTAGTAAAACAATTATAAAGCAACGCATGTATTCTCAGTCCCAAAAATGTAAAGAGTAAAAGGGAGCAAATGAACTCACTCTACGATATTTTGTAGTAAAATATGCATACGACGGAATTGAACAATTGCAGGGTTGGCCTCGGATTCACGAACCTATATCATTTGTGTATATATCAACACACGTAATTGTAATCAAACAAATATATATATATATATATATATATATATATATATATATATATATATATATATTTATTTATTTATTTATTTATTATTAGTGATGTAATTTTTGTATATAATAAATTAATAAGTTTCATTGTATATATATTCTCATTTTATATATAGAATTATTAGTATAGTTAGATTAAATAAATTTTTTGTATATATAAAATTTGCTTATCGTGTCGAAAACATATAAAGATCAAGTTAGTCGGAAATTTCTGGGTCGTCACATAAGCACACACAAAACTATAAGTCTTGGCACCTATCTCAAGTCGCCTAAATCCCTTAGATCATGCTCTGATACCACTTGTAACGACCCAACCCGTTATCCAACCGAAAAATGCAGCAAGAAATTTTTTATAACAGTAGGATGCGCGGCGCGCAACCCATCTAGTGCGCGGCGCGCACAAGGCCATTCCAGCTTCTGTCCGGATTTTACGTTTTTGCGTTAAAGATCTATCACTTCCCGACACTTTTAGACGAAACGATTTTCGCAATACATTATAATAAGTAAAACTCACACATTTTTATAATAAAACAAGTTTTACGATGCAGGGCCCACATCGGCCCATTTTACGAAATAAGAACGAAATACAATTTTCGACTACATGTTTTTAACACAAAATAAAGACCGAGCATGGAGATTGGGGATGCGCTACCTAATCCTAATCAATCCGTAAGCAAGTCTTCTAAAACGAACTACGCAAGTCCACTTGTCCCCATGCTTACCCGAGCCACCGCCTCCGTGCAACTCTATAAAAATATAAACAATGAGAGGGTAAGCTAATGCTTAGAGATTGAGAATATACTACGTACATATATATGCATAAAATGGGCACGTCACACAAATAATCAATTAACACATACCGGAGCATCCACGTATAAGGCAAACTAAGCATACCGTTCAACCGCTATATAACAAGCTATAAATCAACAAGTAAGTTCACCAACGACGCTATGAACAACACCAACAAGCTACACCCGGAGGGTTAGCTACATAACAATATTACGACGATATATAACAATAAAGCGTACAACGCCCAAGGTTAACCCTTTAACCCAATACCAAAAGTCAAATCCGAAAATACCAAGATGAAGATTGGCCGAACTACACGAGCCTTAGTAAATCCGCATCCACACGAGATTACTATCTTCAATACCACAACAACATCGAGGTTGGCCGAACTACACGAGCCTTAGTGAATCCACAACCACACGAGATCACTACCTCAATAAGATGACCGAACTACACGAGTCATCGTAAATCCGCATCAACACGTGATCCACTTCTCCAATCATAACTCAATACCAACCCTTCGTCATTGGGGTTGTATAATCCACATCACAAGCATATGTGATAACGTACACACAAATTGTGCACCTCGCCAAAGGTGGTCAACCAAAACGCACAACCGTGCCAATTGGGCCTATTACACAAGTCCATCAAATCCACCTATATGTGAAGTGAGCTCTATAATCGAGAACCACTTCGCCCAACCCGCACCCATCCTACACATACATATGCACATAGGATATTAACACTCACCTTGTCGTCTTGATGAATGTTTCCGAATAATTCGCAACCCATCAATGGAAAGTACCTATTCCATTATCACAATACAAGTAACACACTTAGAGTGGATTTACAAACAAACTCAAATCGACACTTAGTGCAATTTCGACCAATTGCACTTCCAAGCATAAACCGCGCCCAAACTAACCAATAATCACTAACACTAGTGAAAATAGTCTTAATACGCCAATCAAACCCAAACACAAGTGTTAAACACTTATCATTCTCAAAATCGCCCATAAACCCTTATAATTTGGGGATTTTTGATATAAAAAGGTTATGGCCGATTTTTGTTATGAATTATTGCTAAATTAAGTAGTGTAACATGTTTAGGTTGCTAAATGATCTAAACTTTGATCCTAAACATGATTTTTGAACATCAAAGTGGACTTTTTAAGTCTAAAATTCATGAACTTGATTATTTTGATATGAATGCCATTTGAAACTTTTTTAATTGCTAGTAATGGTTATTTTAACATGTTATTTGAGTTGAATGCTTATGAACTTTGTATACCTTTTCATATATGCTTATTTGAAAAATTGTAGAATTGATAAAAATATGAAAATGAGTATAAGTTTAATTTGGATTAAACATGTTATTGTAATTGTTTTAGTTTGTTATTTTGCTAACACTAATGCATATTTGGATGCACAAATTTTGTGTTTAATGTGTTTTGCAGAGAAATACAGATACGGATGGTGCATCATCATCTAGACAACCTGAACAAGAACCTGATCAAGAACCACAACCGAAACCACAACCTGAACAATAACAACATTATGATCAACACATGCTATATCATGAGCCGGAACCACTGTTTTACACTCATTATCGTCAATTTCAGCCTCACTCGAGGATTATGCACCCACTTATCAATGACCAACAGTTACATCCCAACCTAAGATTCGATCGTTGTTGGACAGAATACCCGAAATTTCAAAATAACATGCACATTATTTACCACAAAAATATTGAAATGCCTCAGGTAATCGATTGGGAGCCTTTGGAAGCGGTTGGCCTAGCCGATTCGGTTAGGTGTTTACTAGTCCAGAGGTATGGTAGCTCTACATTTAACGATTGGATCCGCCTATTTACTACGCGTAGAACTATATATAGAGAATGGTGTGTTGAATTGCTTAGCACTATAGAGTTAAATAATGAAGTTACTATGTTAGGAGATAAAAGTTTTATTAGATTTCTTTTAAGAGGTACAATGTACAGAATGTCCATGTTAGACATGGCTAGGGCTTTACTGATCTACACCCCCACTGAGATTATTACACCTGATTGTAATAGTTTAATTGTTGAAGGTGAAAGAGTAGATAGGAATTTGGATGCTAACGCCATATGGAGGCGTATGTCACAATTTAGGGAGTTTACGCGGGGTGGAAGACACTCCTACTTAGATATTGATAGAGTAGAGCTCCGGGTAATACATAGATTCATAGCAAATTCGATTACACAACGAGGTAGAAACAAGGAGAAAATGACCTTAAACGATTTATTTTACCTTAAGTGTATTCGAGACCAGATGAGCTTTGTTAACATTCCTTATTGTGTAGGCTACTATTTGTCTAAAGTTGTTGAGGGTATGCAAGCAGGAAGTATTATAGGGGGAGGTATTTTTGTTACTCTCATTGGAGAGTACTTTGGTGTAGATAAAGAGCATGGGGGTCCGATGGTAGAGATTGAGGAACAAGCCGAGAGAATTGGCTTGCAGGTTTATCAAGGTACAAAGGTACTAAAATGGAGGCACAATATGCCAATACCATATCAGGGCACCCATCCACAGGTAGAGAGGGGTTCGGATGAGGAGATGGAAGAAGTAGATGACATTAGGGATGTCATTAGGGATAGTTATACTGGTGTCTTCCAGCATGTAGATGAGGTGGAAATGAATAACCAAGCTAGGCATCGTCAGTATGAGCAGTGGAGAGCCGCGGATGAGTATGAGCAATCCAGGCGACGCCAACACAATAGCTGGCAAGTTCATCAGCACCAAATCATGAGCCATCTATCATATCAGGTACCACATAACTACATCACGACTCGGCCTGCTTTTTATCCACCACATCAGCCCGACATGCGACCACCCTTTGACCTGTACGACCCCAACCAAGCCTATCAGGACACCTATCACCAACCATGGAACCCGAACGATGATATAAACTGGAATCCATATCCAAATTGATAGTGTTCCATTGGTGATTTCTTATCTTTTATTATTTTTATTTATTTATGTTAAATATTTAATATTTTGATACTTTTATGTTATGTTTAACATTTTTATTATTTTGTAATAATATTTCATTTTTGTAATTTGAAAGTGGGATATTAAGTCCCATTTTAAAATACCATGCATGTTTATATTTGTATTGTATGTATTTTATCTCATGTACACAACAGGGTAAAATAGCGTATTTTCAAAAACTAGCATTAAGTTCAGGAAAAGCAACTAATTTTGACGACAAGATGCAAAATATATGTGAAATAACAACTGTAGGAATGAACAAATGATGTGCACCATTTATCATTCAAATAAACAACAATATGTTTGGAAACTTTAGTAAAATTTAATCATTTTTCTACGCTAATTACCCTCAATAATTTAAATTGATTACTGATTTCTTGCAAATGAGGGCATTGCAAGATCTTAAGTGTGGGAAGGGATTAAATTCTTTCGGTTTTAAAAAAAAAAATTTTTTGACTTATACACTTGGTTTAATAGCCACCGTTAAATTTTACTAGTAAAGCAGTAGTTGTATTAGAATCTAGTGCTCTCTGATAATAAAGAACAGCCCTAGTCTTATATACTGACTACCCACTTCTAGTAAAAAAATTTAAAATTTTTTTTCAACTAAATGAACTCAAAATCATGTTTATACATATTTAAGAACGATAAAACTAGGTGTTAACACCGAAATTATTGTTACCTCGAAAAGGACATAAATTGAGAAACAACCCAAAACGCTTGAATTCATTTAAGATGGAATAGAAGAGAATAAAAAGGCAAAGAAAGAAAAATAAAAGCTAAGTGTGGGAAGAATTTACCAAGTTATTTAGAACATATATCACATATTTTTGTACAAATAATTGAAGATACTTTTGTTTTGGACGATATTAATCAGTTTTACCCAGTTTATTGTAATATAAATGAAATTTTAAAGGAAGTAAAGTCTTCCGAGAAAAAGACACGCGCTTCTTGATTTAGGTCAGGAAGTTGTCGTCCAGACCAGTTGTAGAGTCTACGAAAAACCTTGAAAAGTTTTCTCGAAAATCAGCTGGAAATCCACGGACCTCAGCATCAAACAGAATCGCCAAGTGGTCAGACTTATCCTATCCATGAGAGGATCTGTCTCGTACAATGGGGGGCACCGTGCAAATTAGCTTATAAGACTAATGAATCAGATCCCCAGAAAGGATAATCTCCTTAAAGATCAAAAATCAGCATTTAAGCCTGATATTACTCAATCCTTGAGATTGACTTTAAAAGATTGAGAATTACAAACTCATGGAATTCGATGATATCTAAACTCGAGTTTGAATGAGAAAATATTTTGATCAAAATTTAAAACCGACTTGTTTTCTGAAAACTTATTTTCAATGCGTTCATTACCATTGAACGTAAAATCCTAGGAATTCACCTGGAATTCATTAGGTCACCTGAACCAAATCTGGTGTCAACCGTAAGAACGGGGGTTACATAGCATGGTCGAAGACAGGACCTTGTGCCAGACCAGAAAATTATAGGGTGATCTTTACTATTGCTCCTACAAAGGATAGTAAATACATCTGACACGTTGTGGACCATGAACATCTGCATGTCATTAGACATTGCCTTAACAGTTGCTTGTTCAACGTTTTCCTTTACAACCGGACGGTAGTTTACCGAAAGGTAATATACGGAACAAGTAAAATGGACGTGTTGCTTTCCTAATACAAGGTTAGCAAGTGGGTGACACAAAACCATAAGTTTTGAGCTAAAATTTTCAAATCTGAAACCCACAAAACCCACAAAAACATTTTACAAACACCAGTGAAAGGTTATTCCGGAAAACTTATCTAGGGTAAAGGCTAGAATGAATTTTCAAATGATCAAATGTTTTCATAAAGATCCAATTTCCTAAAGGATCTAAATTTGTATAGTCATGTGGGACTGTAAACCACAATGTTACTATCATTGTTTATACCGTCGTATTAAAATCACTAATGTACAAAGTGTGAAGAATAAAGAAGTGATTCTAGTAAAGTTATATTCAAGTTCTATATTGCTTGAGGACAAGCAACGCTCAAGTGTGAGAATATTTGATAATGCTAAAAACGAACATATATTTCATAGCATTATCCTTCAAGAAAGACAAGCTTTTAGTTGCAATTGTTCTATTTACAAGTGATATTCGTTTAAATAATAAAAGGTGAAGACAAAAGACAGATTTGACGATTTGAAGACGCAAATGACCAAAACGCTAAAATGTACAAAGTACAATCCAAGTGGTTCAATTTATTGATGAGAAACGTCTAGAAATTACAATAGTACAAGCTGCAAAACGCAAAGTACAAGATATTAAATCGTACGAAAGGACGTTCGAAAATCCGGAATCGGGACATGAACCAACTATCAACGCGCGACGCAACGGACCTAAAATTACAAGTCAACTATGCATAAGAATATAATATAATATATATAAAATTATATAAAATTATATAAAATTATATATATTATATTATATAATAAATAAATCAAGAGTCGCCCACATTTTTGGAAGCATTTGGAGCTGGAAAAGAAGGCCATGCGATCGCATGGCCTGGAGGCACGAAGTCCATGCGATCGCATGGAGTGAAGTACCTGGCCACATCTATAAATTCAGCAATTTTCGTACGAGAGTAACACACCTTCATCAACTGATATTCACTCTCTCTCAAATATATATTTATATTTATATTTTAATTATAATTTTAATATTAAGTTAATAATAATAAGGTTATAGTGTCGAATGTTTTAAGGTTTTGTAAGTCGAAACTCTATCCGTGTAACGCTACCCTATTAATATTCATTGTAAGTTATGTTCAACCTTTTAAAATTAATGTCTCGTAGCTAAGTTATTATTATGCTTATTTAAGCCGAAGTAATCGTGATGTTGGACTAAATATTAAGACGGGGTTATTGGGCTTTGGACCATAATTGGGGTTTGGACAAAAGACCGACACTTATGGAAATTGGACTATAGGCTATTAATGGTCTTTATATTTGTTTAACTGAATGATAGTTCGTTAATTTAATATAGAGATTTACAATTTGACGTATCTATAAATAACCACATACACTCGATCGGATACGATGGGCTGGATATTTATAAATACTAATAATCGTTCATTTAACCGGACACGGGAATGGATTAATAGTCAATGGACTCATTAAAACAGGGGTGGATTACATACAAGGAAAATTGGTGAAATTGTTAACAACGTATTAAAACCTTGGGTTACACGCAGTCGATAACCTGGTGTAATCGTTAACAAAGTATTAAGACCTTGTTACAGTTTAAGTCCCCAATTAGTTGGAATATTTGACTTCGGGTATAAGGGTAATTTGACGAGGACACTCGCATTTTATATTTATGACCGATGGACTATTATGGACAAAAACCAGATGGACGACGGATAAAGGACAATTAACCCATGGTAATAAATTAAAATCAACACGTCGAACATCATGATTACGGAAGTTTAAATAAGCATAATTCCTTTATTTTATATCTCATCGCACTTTTATTTATCAACATTTTATTTATCGTACTTTAAATTATTGCACTTTTAATTATTGTACTTTTATTTTATCGCACTTTTATTTATCGTCATTTTCTGTACGCTTTAAATTATGTTGTATTTATATTTATATTTAATATTTTACATTAGGTTTTAATTGTGATTTAAGACGTAAAATCGACAAACCGGTCACTAAACGGTAAAAACCCCCTTTTATAATAATAATAACACTACTATATTACTTATATATATATATATATATATATATATATATATATATATATATATATATATATATATATATATATATATATATATATATATATATATATATATTATACAAATATATTTTAAAATAAATATAGCGTTAAACTTAGTCAGCTCCCTCTGGAACGAACCAGACTTACTAAAAACTACACTACTCTACGATTAGGTACACTGCCTATAAGTGTTGTAGCAAGGTTTAGGTATATCTATTCTATAAATAAATAAATAACTTTTGTAAATTGTATCGTATTTAATAGTTTTTCGTAATAAAATAATATCTATTTCGTACTACACCTAGAACAACATCCAGTATTTTTGGCGGCGCTGCCGGGGAAGAAAAGCGAAACGCTATATAAAAAAAAAATTAATTTTTAAGTTATTTTTGTAAAAATATTTTTATATAAGTTTTGAATATCAAAAATATAAAAACATAAATATATATATATATATATATATATATATATATATATATGAATCTGCACGAATTTTGGCCTGCACTAAATCTGAGTCTGCAAACTCCGCAGTCGCGGAGCACTTTGGGCAGGAAAAATCCGCAATTGCGGAGCCGTCTGACAAGCTGAACCTAGTACAACATTAATTACGTAATTAGGGTTTAATTTTATTATTATTATTATTAACCTAATTATGTGTTTATTTATTTAATTAGTATTTAGTTTTAGTTTTATTTAGTAATATTAAGTTTATTAATTATTATTAAATATATATAATTAATACTTTTATAAAATAATATAAAAATAATATTTTTATAAAAATAAGTAATTTTATCATTTTTTTATATCTTTTTATAAATTGTATATTTTTAAAGTTTAATTCGTAATTTATATATTTATCATTTGTAATTAGTTATAAACTTAGTTTTTGCCGTAGTATTTTATATTCCTAGATTTAGGCTTTGCCGTAAAATTCCTTAAGTGCTTTTTCTTTAGATTAAGATTTAGACGCTTTAGAATTTTACGACGTCACTTATCGTTTTAGTTTTAAATAAATTTTAGTGCTTTTTAAGTTATTGCCATTTTGGATATAGAATTCCTTTAAGCTTTAATACCATTAGGCGCAACTTTTTATTATTAAGTTTTTTGACTTTTAAGTTTCGACGCTCTACTTTCTTATTGTTTTTTCGACTTTTTTTTCTACGTTTGTTTTTCGGCCTCTTATTTTTCAACGCGCTTTTTCTTTCTCATTTCTATGCTCTAGTTTTTAGGACATAGAATTTCCGTTATTTTCTTTAAATCTCAACGAAAAAAATTATTTTAAGTGGATAAATTGATAGACATCCAAATTTTCTGGTTCATAGTAATAGTTGGATTTGTTAGTGGCGAGTTGTGGGCTTCCTATTTAAAGGGTCCTGGCTACCTGATGCATCTATTGGCTATTCGAAACGTGGGCAAAATTAGAAAAGTCTATTAATTTGATAACTTATATAATTTTTATCTTTATAACTAATAGGATATTCAGTGAATGCACCGAGCAAAATGTTCACCACCTTTCATACGTTCACCACCTGTAACTCGATCAAGACATCTAGTCAATATTGTCGCCGTTTTGATTTTTCTTTAGAATCATCATCTAGTCGACCAAGTACTCCAATTTAAATTTCCGATAATCCATTTTTTGGACCCGACCTCACAATTGAGAACCCGGAGGATATTCAGGGACAATTCAGAGATCCTGAATCACTACTCATTCCTCCGGAACCACCAATCATTCAACCAGAGATTGTAGAGGAAGAAACCATTAAATCAAAATCCTCTAGTGATTCAGATTCAACAAATTCAATCATGAAAAATCGGGAATCTCTAAGTATGGAAGACTACACGCACTGGACAAGGTCATGCCATTACTCAACCAGATATTAATGCGCCAGATTATGAAATCAAAGGACAAATCCTACACATGGTAACTAATCAATGCCAATTTAGTGGTACGCCAAAAGAAGATCCCAACGAACATCTTCGTACCTTTTATAGGATCTGTACTCTATTCAAAATCAGAGAAGTTGAGGATGAACAGATCTATCTCATGTTATTTCCCTGGACTTTAAAGGGAGAAGCCAAAGATTGGTTAGAATCGTTACCTGAAGGGGCGATTGATACATGGGATGTTTTAGTTGAGAAATTTCTTAAAAGATTCTTTCTGGCGTCTAAAGCCGTGGACTTCAAGGATAAATTGTTACGTTCACACAAAAGCCAAATGAAACTTTATATGAAGCGTGGACAAGATTTGGAAAGTTGTTGAGAGGATGTCCTCAACATGGTTAAGACACTTATCAAATAGTACAAATATTCTACCAAGGATGCGACATTACTACACGAAAAGACATCGACATAGCAGCTGGTAGTTCCATTATGAAGAAAACCACAACTGAAGCTTACAAAATTATTGATAACACGGCCTCCCACTCACATGAGTGGCATCAAGAAAAAGACATCGTTATATCATTTAAAGTGGCTAGAGCCGATTCTAGCCATGACTTTGATTCCATTTCCGCAAATTTAGATGCTTTCGAAAGACGAATGGAAAAGATGACTAAAGATATTCATGCAATACGAATTAGTTGTGAGCATTGTGGAGGACCACATTTGACAAAAGATTGTCTCAATATTGAACAAACAATGGAACAAAGAGAGAATGTTTCATATATGAACCAAAGGCCTGGAAATAATTATCAGAATAATTATCAACCGCCAAGACCAAACTACAATCAAAATCAGAATTATAACCGAAATGTTTCATACAACAATCAACAAGTATCTAATAATACTTACAATCAGCAAAGACCTATTTTTCAAAATAAACCACCACAAACCGATGATAAAAAGCAAAATTTAAAAGATATGATGTCGAAGCTAGTTGAATCTCAAACACAGTTTTTCACATCTCATAAACAAACTAATGAACAAAATGCTCAAGCATTTAGAAATCAACAAGCTTCAATCCAAAATCTGTAACAAGAAGTAAGCAACCTAGCAAGGTTGATAGGTGAAAGAAAACCAGTGAGTTTACCTAGCAATACAAATGCTAACCCTCGAAATGAAACAGCTAAAGCCATTACCAAAAGAAGTGGTGTTACACTTAAACCACCTGAAATACCTATAAATTCTGATGACGCTATTCCTACTACACAGGCACCACAGCCTGAGCAAGAGAAGGAAACAGAACCGGTAGTTGAAAAGGTTAATGAAGATAACATAGCTAAGGCAAAGCCTTATGTTAAACCATACCAACCACCACTTCCTTACCCCGAGTAAAATGAGAAAAGAAAGACTTTAAGCCGAGCAATCCAAATTCTTGGATATGTTTAAACAAATAAATGTAAATCTTCCTTTCATTGATGTGATTTCAGGAATGCCAAGATATGCTAAATTCCTGAAAGATCTAATCACAAATAGAAAGAAAATGGAAGAACTCTCGGCTATTACAATGAATACTATTTGTTCTGCAGTACTGTTGAATAAGCTACCAGAAAAATTATCAGATCCAGGAAGTTTCATAATTCCATGTTTTTTGGGTAGTCTTAGTTCAATAGAAGCATTGGCAGATTTAGGTGCTAGTATAAATTTAATGCCGTATTTATTATATGTTAAACTAGACCTTGGAGAATTGAAACCAACACGAATAAGCATACAACTAGCAGACCGATCAGTAAAATATCTTAGAGGGATAATGGAGAACATGCTAGTTAAAGTTGGTACTTTAGTATTTCCAGTAGACTTTGTTATTCTAGACATGGAAGAAGATTCTCGAGTTCCTCTTATATTAAGAAGACCATTCTTAAACACGGCTAAAGCAATAATAGACGTGTTTGGCAAGAAACTGACCCTAAGTGTAGAGGACGAGAGTGTTACCTTTTCTGTTGATAGAGCCATGCAACAACCGCAATCTGCAGACGATACATGTAATTATATTCAAACTATAGATTCACATGCAGAATTGTTACAAGAATTTCCAGAATTACAAGGAACAGGAGAATGTTCTTTAGGAGAAGGAACTGAACCAATTGATGAAGTTGAAATGTTAGCTACACTCATGGCTAATGAATACGAACCAACAATAGAAGAACTTCAAATGCTGAAAGAGGAAGACAGATATCGATACAAATCATCGATAGAAGAACCACCGATATTAGAGTTAAAGCCACTTCCAACCCATTTGGAAAACGCTTATTTACATGGTGAATCTGAATCACCTGTAATAATATCGTCTTCTCTTACGGAAAATGAAAAATCTCAACTCATTTCTGTGCTAAAAGCTCATAAACCAGCTATTGCATGGAAGATTCATGATATTAAAGGCATAAGTCCTTCGTATTGCACACATAAAATCCTTATGGAAGAAGGTCATAAAACATATATGCAATGCCAACGAAGACTAAATCCTAATATGCAAGATGTTGTTAACAAAGAAATTATGAAACTGCTCGATGCAGATTTAATTTATTCAATTTCTGATAGTCCATGGGTAAGCCCAGTTCAATGCGCACCTAAGAAAGGTGGCATGATTGTCATCACAAATAAAAAAAAATGAGCTTATTCCTACTAGGACTGTAACAGGATGGCGTGTTTGTATTGATTATAGAAAACTAAATGACGCCACCAGAAAAGATCACTTTCCTTTACCTTTCATTGATTAAATGTTGGAAAGGTTAGTCGGGAACAGTTACTATTGTTTTCTTGACGGTTTCTCCGGATACTTTCAAATTCCAATCACACCCGAGAACCAAGAGAAAACCACATTCACGTGCCCCTATGGTACTTTTGTTTACAAACGCATGCCATTTGGACTTTGCAACGCCCCTGCAACCTTTCAAAGGTGCATGACGGTGATTTTTCACGACATGATAGAAGAATGCATGGAAGTTTTCATGGATGACTTTTTAGTCTTCGGTGATACTTTTAAAACATGTCTAATTAATCTTGAACGAATGCTTATTAGATGCGAACAATCAAATCTAGTACTTAATTGGGAGAAATGTCATTTCATGGTTAAAGAAGGCATCGTTCTTGGTCATAAAATTTCAAATGAAGGAATTGAAGTGGATAGAGCTAAAGTAGATGTAATTGCTAAACTTCCACATCCCACGAATGTTAGAGGAGTTAGGAGTTTTCTAGGGCATGTCGGTTTTTACCGACGTTTCATAAAAGATTTTTCTAAAATTGCCACTCCTATGAACAACTCCTAGAAAAAGATGCTCCATTCATATTTTCGAATGAATGCATCAAATCTTTTAATATTCTTAAAGAAAAACTCACTAATGCGCCGATCATCATAACTCCAAATTGGAATCTACAATTTGAACTCATGTGCGATGCAAGTGATTTTGCAATGGGAGCCGTATTAGGTCAAAGGATTGAAAAATGATTTCAACCTATTTATTACGCTAGTAAGATGTTACAAGGAGCACAAACGAATTACACAGCTACTGAAAAAGAACTCCTTGCTATTGTCTTTGCTTTTGACAAATTTCGTTCATATCTCGTTCTAGCAAAAACGGTGGTCTATACCGACCATTCTGCTCTTAGATACCTATTTTCAAAACAAGATGCCAAACCACGATTAATCCGTTGGATCTTACTCTTACAAGACTTCGATATTGAGATCCGAGACAAAAAGGGAGCATAAAATCTCGCCGCTGATCATCTTTCTCGTCTTGAAAATCCTGAATTAGAAGTTCTAAATGAATCGGCTATACAAGGCAACTTTCCTAATGAATATCTATTGAAGAGTGATTATAATGAAATTCCATGGTTTGCAGACTATGCAAACTACTTAGTACGTGGATTCCTTGAAAAAGGGTTGTCGTACCAAAAACGAAAGAAATTCTTTAGTGAAATAAAACACTATTTTTGGGAAGATCCACATTTGTTTATAAGTTGTCCCGATGGAATAATACGTCGATGCGTATTCAGAGATGAAGCTAGTCAAATCTTAAACCATTGTCATACAGGACCAACAGGAGGGCATTATGGGCCTCAACTCACGGCAAGAAAAGTTTACGACGCTGGATTCTATTGGCCTACAATTTTCAAGGACGCACACCTTCTTTGTAAATCCTGTGATGCTTGTCAAAGGGCCGAAAAAATAAGTCAACGTGATGAAATGCCACAAAATGTCATTCAAGTATGTGAAGTATTGGAATTTGGGGTATTGACTTTATGGGTCCATTTCCAAAATCTCATAATAATCTCTACATTCTCGTTGCCATTGATTATGTATCTAAATGGGCGGAAGCACAAGCTCTCCTAACTAACGATGCACGAGTTGTAGTCAACTTTTTAAAACGTCTTTTTGCTAGGTTCGGAACACCGAAAGCTTTAATAAGTGATCGGGGTACTCATTTCTATAATAATCAACTTGAGAAAGTTCTGAAAAGATATGGAGTAACTCATATAATATCCACTGCTTATCATCCACAAACAAGTGAACAAGTTGAAAATACCAACCGAGCTTTAAAACGTATTCTAGAAAAAAACTGTAGGATCAAATCCGAAGGAATGGTCCATGAAATTGGAGGATGCACTCTGGGCTTTTAGAACAGCCTACAAAACTCCAATTGGAACCACACCTTTTAAACTCGTTTACGGAAAAGCATGTCACCTTCCAGTAGAAATTGAGCACAAAGCATTTTGGGCTTTGAAGACATGTAATCTTGATTTACATGAAGCCGGACACCTACGGTTAATTCAACTAAACGAATTAGAAGAATTAAGACATGATGCATATGAGAATTCGTTAATCTATAAGGAAAGAACGAAGAAATGGCATGATAAAAGAATCAGAAGTTCAAATGAATTTAAGGAAGGAGACAGAGTTCTTCTTTTTAATTCACGATTCAAGCTATTTCCTGGAAAATTGAAATCAAGATGGTCTGGACCATTCATAGTCAAAAGAGTTTTCCCATATGGAACAATAGAGTTGATAAATTCAAATGAGATTGAATTTAAAGTTAATGGTCACAGAGTTAAACATTACATAGATAATCCAATGGAAGTTGAAGATGAAGTTAATCACAATTTCGACACCACAGCTAACTAAGTGTGGGGAGATTCTAATGTTTTAAAGAATAATATAATGCTATCTACAGTTAGATTTTCTGTTTTCGTTTACTTCTCGAAAATGGAATCCGAATGGTCTTTCCCTAGCAGACCCTAAAGAACTAGTCTTCTCCCTCCATTCTGAATTTTTATGTTTTTAGGTTTTACGAGATGAAGAATTCCTTTGATTTAAACCATGGTCTACTACTACACGCTATGATTACTAAACGTAATAATAACACTTTCCCAAGTGAACTGGTATCATTCATAAGAGGCAAAATGGACGAAGTAAGGAAAGAACTCATGAAGAATCATAGTAAGATACATTTTGGTAAAGGAAAATCAAAATTCGCAATAAAAAGAAGAGCACGACACCTTGAAAGATGTCATAAATGCAAAAAATGGTCACATGAAGGGAAAGGTTCGAACAATCAGACACATTCCAATACCGAGTTTGTTACTTTATGCAGAGAAGGACCGTTCATATGTTTAGAAGAAAAGTTATTGAAAATTAGAGGTTACACTTACGTAGCTATGGAAAACCAAATCGAACGACTCTCTTATGAGTCAACTAAAGCAGGTCTCTGAGAATTCTATCTCACAGGTAAGTATGTACAGTTTTTATTTTAATTTTATCTATTGCTTTTAAACTTTTGATAATAAACGATGAATCGTTCGCTATAAAGTATTAAATTGATATTCAATAAAATTAGGTATAATAAATCGAAATTATTGATATCATACAAAAATTTATTACATCACTGCGAAATTTGCCGTTTATTCATAAGGTATAAATATCTTTAATCAATCAATCCAAAATATTTCAAAAATTCGTCATGAGTAAAACTAGGTAAAATAGCCGAAATTACTTTACCCAAAAGAGAGACGTATATTTTTGTAAATATTTGATTGATTAAAGTGGGATAAAAGACCAAAAAGATTTTTATTTTTATTTTTACCTTGTTTTAAAAAAAATTAATATATAACTATATAATTTTAAATATAAGTTTTGTAAAAGTAATGTATATATTAATAATATTTATAAGAAATTTTATGCATTTTAAATTTAAGTTTGGTGTGAATTTAAAAACAAAAATGTACTTTATTTTATTAAGTTAAAAATATGATTTCTAAAATTCATCGTGAGTTGAAGACTAGGTCTTTGAACCGAAATTGCTTTACCCAAGGGCGTGACGAGAAATTTTATTATCATTATTTTTAATTTTATTGATCTAAAGTATGCCAAAAACATTAAAAAAAACACAAAAATCTTTGCTTTTAAAACAAACTCTTTAAAATGACAAATTTTAAAATTTTGTCGAGGGACGAACTAGGTGAACGTATCGAAACGACCTCGATCTAAAAAGAAATAAAATTTTAAATTAATTAATTATTTTATAAGTTATAGGTTTTATATTAAAAAAAAAAAACCCATGCGATCGCATGGGGTTTACACAGCCAACCCATGCGATCGCATAGGCTGGGATAAAAGGACAGAATCATAAGTTCCAGCGAGCTGCTCTGCCTTCCACTTTTACACACACATACATATTAACACTCTCAAAAACACTCTCAAATTTCACTATTTTTTCACTAAAATTCACAAAATTCGTTGCAATAATCCGCTCTAATCATGCCTTTCTTCAGATGGGGGAGCAAAAAGGTAAAAATTTCACCCTAAACTCATAAATTTTCTAATTTTTGTGATAATTGTAATTAATTGTCCTAATTTGATTTTGATAATTTCTAGCTTAATTAGAGTTAAATTATTAGTATATTATGCTTGTATAACCTAGATTGATGCTATTTGTCATGATTTAAAGCCTTAAACTTCAAAAAATTTAGAAATCTAGGGTTTGTGTTCTTGAGCAATTTGGGGCTTTTTGATATAAACAGGTTATGGCCGATTTTTATTATGAATTATTGCTAAATTAAGTAGTGTAACATGTTTAGGTTGCTAAATGATCCAAACTTTGATCCTAAACATGATTTTTGAACATCAAAGTGAACTTTTTAAGTCTAAAATTCATGAACTTGATTATTTTGATATGAATGCCATTTGAAACTTATTTAATTGCTAGTAATGGTTATTTTAACATGTTATTTGAGTTGAATGCTTATGAACTTTGTATACCTTTTCATATATGCTTATTTGAAAATTTGTAGAATTGATAAAAATATGAAAATGAGTATAAGTTTAATATGGATTAAACATGTTATTGTAATTGTTTTAATTTGTTATTTTGCTAACACTAATGCATATTTGGATGCACAAATTTTGTGTTTAATATGTTTTACAGAGAAATACAGATACGGACGGTGCATCATCGTCTAGACTACCTGAACAAGAACCTAATCAAGAACCACAACCGAAACCACAACCTGAACAACAACAACATTATGATCAACACATGCTATATCATGAGCCGGAACCACTGTTTTACACTCATTATCATCAATTTCAGCCTCACCCGAGGATTATGCACCCACTTATCGATGACCAATAGTTACATCCCAACCTAAGATTCAATCATTGTTGGACAGAATACCCGAAATTTCAAAAGAACATGCACATTCTTTACCACAAAAATATTGAAATGCCTCGGGTAATCAATTGGGAGCCTTTGGAAGTGGTTGGCCTAGGCGATTCGGTTAGAGGTTTACTAGTCCAGAGGTATGGTAGCTCTACATTTAACGATTGGATCCACCTATTTACTACGCGTAGAACTATATATAGAGAATGGTGTGTTGAATTGCTTAGCACTATAGAGTTAAATAATGAAGTTACTATGTTAGGAGATAAAAGTTTTATTAGATTTCTTTTAGGAGGTACAATGTACAGAATTTCCATGTTAGACATGGCTAGGGCTTTACTGATCTACACCCCCGCTGAGATTATTACACCTGATTGTAATAGTTTAATTGCTGAAGGTGAAAGAGTAGATAGGAATTTTGACGCTAACGCCATATGGAGGCGTATGTCACAATTTAGGGAGTTTACGCTAGGTGGAAGACACTCCTACTTAGATATTGATAGAGCAGAGCTCCGGGTAATACATAGATTCTTAGCAAATTCGATTACACAACGGGGTAGAAACAAGGAGAAAATGACCTTAAATGATTTATTTTACCTTAAGTGTATTCGAGACCCGAGGAGCTTTGTTAACATTCCTTATTGCGTAGGCCACTATTTGTCTAAAGTTGTTGAGGGTATGCAAGCAGGAAGTATTATAGGGGGAGGTATTTTTGTTACTCTCATTGGAGAGTACTTAGGTGTAGATAAATAGCATGGGGGTCCGATGGTAGAGATTGAGGAACAAGCCGAGAGAATAGGCTTGCAGGTTTATCAAAGTGCAAAGGTACTAAAACGGAGGCACAATATGCCAATACCATATCAGGGCAGCCATCCACAGGTAGAGAGGGGTTCGGAAGAGGAGATGGAAGAAGCAGATGACATTAGGGATGTCATTAGGGATAGTTATAATGATGTCTTCCAGCATGTAGATGAGGTGGAAATGAATAACCAAGCTAGGCATCGTCAGTATGAGCAGTGAAGAGCCGCGGATGAGTATGAGCAATCCAGGCGACACCAACACGATAGCTGGCAAGTTCATCAGCACCAAATCATGAGCCAGCTATCATATCAGGTACCACATAACTACATCACGACTCGACCTGCTTTTTATCCACCACATCAGCCCGACATGCGACCACCCTTTGACCTGTACGACCCCAACCAAGCCTATCAGGACACCTATCACCAACCATGAAACCCGAGCGATGATATGAACTGGAATCCATATCCAAATTGATATTGTTCCATTGGTGATTTTCTTATCTTTTATTATTTTATTTATTTATGTTAAACATTTAATATTTTGATACTTTTATGTAATGTTTAACATTTCTATTATTTTGTACTAATATTACATTTTTGTAATTTAAAAGTGGGATATTAAGTCCCATTTCAAAATACCATGCATGTTTATATTTTTATTATATGTATTTTATCTCATGTACACAACAGGGTAAAATAGCGCATTTTCCAAGACTGACATGAAGTTTAGCAAAAGCAACTAATTTTGACGACAAGATGAAAAAT
Organism: Rutidosis leptorrhynchoides; assembly: GCF_046630445.1. Lineage (NCBI taxonomy): Eukaryota > Viridiplantae > Streptophyta > Magnoliopsida > Asterales > Asteraceae > Rutidosis > Rutidosis leptorrhynchoides. Next base: position 574,252,934 of record NC_092335.1, read on the forward strand.
ATATGTGAAATAACAACTGCAGGAATGAACAAATGATGTGAACCATTTATCATTCAAACAAACAACAATATGCTTGGAAACTTTGGTAAAATTTAATCATTTTTCTACGCTAATTACCCTCAATAATTTAAATTGATTACTTATTTCTTGCAGATGAGGGCATCGCAAGATCTTAAGTGTGGGAAGGGATTAAATTCTTTCGGTTTAAAAAAAATTTGACTTATACACTTAGTTTAATAGCCACCGTTAAATTTTAGTAGTAAAGCAGTACTTGTATTAGAATCTAGTGCTCTCTGATAATAAAGAACAACCCTAGTCTTATATACTGACTACCCACTTTTAGTAAAAAAATTTAAAAAAAAATTTCAACTAAATGAACTCAAAATCATGTTTATACATATTTATGAACGATAAAACTAGGTGTTAACACCAAAATTATTGTTACCTCGGAAAGGACATAAATTGATAAACAACCCAAAATGCTTGAATTCATTTAAAATGGAATAGAAGAGAATAAAAAGGCAAAGAAAGAAAAATAAAAGCTAAGTTGCTTGTTCAACGCTTTCCTTTACAATCGAACGGTAGTTTACCGAAAGGTAATATATGGAATAAGTAAATTGGACGTGTTGCTTTCCTAATGCAAGGTTAGCAAGTGGGTGACACAAAACTATAAGTTTTGACCTAAAATTTTCAAATCTGAAACCCACAAAACCCACAAAAACATTTTGCAAACATCGGTGAAAGGTTATTCTGGAAAACTTATCTAGGGTAAAAGCTAGAATGAATTTTCAAAAGTTCAAATGTTTTCATAAAGATTCAATTTCCTAAAGGATCTAAATTTTTATAGTCATGTGGGACTGTAAACCACAATGTTACTATCATTGTTCATACCGCCGTATTAAAATCACTGATGTACAAAGTGTGAAGAATAAAGAAGTGATTCTAGTAAAGTTATATTCAAGTTCTATATTGCTTGAGGACAAGCAACGCTCAAGTGTGGGAATATTTGATAATGCTAAAAACAAACATATATTTCATAGCATTATCCTTCAAGAAAGACAAGCTTTTAGTTGCAATTGTTCTATTTACAAGTGATATTCGTTTAAATAATTTAAGGTGAAGACAAAAGACGGATTCGATGACTTGAAGACGCAAATGACCAAAATGTTAAAAAGTACAAAGTACAATCCAAGTGGTTCAATTAAACGTCTAGAAATTACAAGAGTACAAGTCGAAAAACGCAAAGTACAAGATATTAAATCGTACAAAAGGACGTTCGAAAATTCGGAACCGGGACATGAACCAACTATCAACGTGCGACACAACGGATCTAAAATTATAAGTCAACTATGCACAAGAATATAATATATATATATATATATATATATATATATATATATATATATATATATATATATATATATATATATATATATATATATATATATATAATTATATAAAATTATATATATTATATTATATAATAAATAAAACAAGAGCCGCCCTCGTTTTTGGAATCATTTGGAGCTGGAAAAGAAGGCCATGCGATCGCATGGCCTGGAGGCACAAAGTCCATGCGATCGCATGGAGTGAAGTACCTGGCCACATCTATAAATTCAGCAATTTTCGGACGAGAGTAACACACCTTCATCAACTGATATTCACTCTCTCTCAAATATATATTTATATTTATATTTTAATTATAATTTTAATATTAAGTTAATAATAATAAGGTTATAGTGTCGAATGTTTTAAGGTTTTGTAAATCGAATCTCTATCCGTGTAACGCTACACTATTAATACTCATTGTAAGTTATGTTCAACCTTTTTAAATTAATGTCTCGTAGCTAAGTTATTATTATGCTTATTTAAGCCGAAGTAATCGTGATGTTGGACTAAATATTAAGATGGGGTTATTGGGCTTTGGACCATAATTGGGGTTTGGACAAAAGACCGACACTTGTGAAAATTGGACTATGGGCTATTAATGGGCTTTATATTTGTTTAACTAAATGATAGTTCGTTAATTTAATATAGAGATTTACAATTTAACGTATCTATAAATAACCACATACACTCGATCGGATACGATGGGCGGGATATTTATAAATACTAATAATCGTTCATTTAACCGGACACGGGAATGGATTAATAGTCAATGGACTCATTAAAATAGGGGTGGATTACATACAAGGAAAATTGGTTTAATTGTTAACAACGTATTAAAATCTTGGGTTACACACAGTCGATAACCTTGTGTAATCATTAACAAAGTATTAAGACCTTGTTACAGTTTAAGTCCCCAATTAGTTGGAATATTTGACTTCGGGTATAAGGGTAATTTGACGAGGACACTCGCATTTTATATTTATGACCGATGGACTATTATGGACAAAAACTAGATGGACGTATCGAATAATTCAGGACAAAGAACAATTAACCCATGGTAATAAATTAAAATCAACACGTCGAAATCATGATTACGGAAGTCTAAATAAGCATAATTCCTTTATTTTATATCTCATCGCACTTTTATTTATCGTCATTTTATTTATCGTACTTTAAATTATTTCACTTTTAATTATCGTACTTTTATTTTATCGCATTTTTATTTATCGTCATTTACTTTACGCTTTAAATTAAGTTATATTTATATTTAATACTTTACATTAGGTTTTAATTGTGATTTAAGACGTAAAATCGACAAACCGATCACTAAACGGTAAAAACCTCCTTTTATAATAATAATAACACTACTATATTACTTATACAAATATAGTTTAAAAACCTCATATCACTAAACGGTAAAAACCTCCTTTTACTATATATATTTATACAAATATAGTTTAAAATAAATATAGCGTTAAACTTAGTCAGCTCCCTGTGGAACGAATCAGACTTACTAAAAACTACACTACTCTACGATTAGGTACACTGCCTATAAGTGTTGTAGCAAGGTTTAGGTATATCCATTCTATAAATAAATAAATAACTTTTGTAAATTGTATCGTATTTAATAGTATTTCGTAATAAAATGATATCTATTTCGTACTACACCTAGAATAACATCATATACGATTTTGAGGCGATAATACCTGCGGAAATAAACGTGCCAACTAGGTGCGTAGCAGCATTTAATGAATATAGAAACAGCGAAGAACTGTGAAAAAATGTCAACTTCGTTGAAGAACACAGAGAAATGGCGGCAATAAAAGAAGAAATCAACAAACAAAAAACCGCTAGCTTATAACCGCGTGCAACCGTTATCTTTTCAAATGGATGATGCGGTTTGGTGAAGGAATGAAGCAAGCAGAGCAGAAGATACTGAAAAGTTAGGTCCAAAATAAGAAGGGCCATATAAAGTTATTAGAATAAGTTATACTGGGGCGTATCGTGTTGCAGTATTAAGCGAAAATCTAATTAAATGCACCTGGCATCCACAAACTCTTAAAAAATGCTATATGTGATTGTTTGGAAACAATAGCAGTGGGATTGATATCCCTATCTATCTGTTTTTCATTTCTTTATTTTAACTATGTTCATCTTTACATTCTTTTTAAAGACTCTAGTTTGAAATAAGGCAACTTCACAAGTTAGTTTGAATGATGAATTAATTTATTTTGTTCAAATATATCTAATATCTCTGATACTGTCTACTTCGTTGATTGCATGCCCCGGCTGCACAGGGATGCATTCCGAATCTCAAGTGGCATAGTTTAGTATGGTAAATAAATTTATACAAAATGGTGACAGTAGTTAAACATTGGTTTGTTTTAAACGCTTGTACACCGCTCAGGACGGATTTCTGCAAATTCAGGACTATAAAATACAAGTATTAGGTTACTTGTATAAATACTCGGACATTGGTTAGGCCGGAAAAATCTTGAGTAAGAGCATTTGTTTGCTTAATAGATGCATAGTGATATTAGTTTATCCATACATACAAATATTTATAAATTGTTTTATAAAAGTCAGGAGTATATTATTACAATTTTGAACGCAAGTGCGGACAACATTGGTTTGTTGCCGTAAGAATAATAAGAATATTTGTTTGTATAGAGGGGTCGCTCCCGTCATACATTATAACATTTATTCTACAAATATAAGCTATTGTGTAAAAAAGAAGTTGTCAATCCGTGCAAGTACACAAATGCAAATAACAAGATTTTTAAAACACTCCAACATTCAAGTTTCATTCGAAAATGATTACATATGTTTTGAGTGATTACATTAAAAGGAATATATAAAATGCATAAGGCTTATAAGTATGCACCCAAAATTTAGATAAAGGAAAATAAAAATCCTACGTTGGCTTATAAGGAACTTTCCTTTACCTAAGGAGCAAATTCTACCCTCACCCGCAGCGATTAAGTGGAAGCACTCCTATTGTACAAACTAATCTAATATAATAAGGTGGCTTGTCAGGTACGGTGCCCTATGCTAAGGAGAGTGTGTAATTCTCTCCCACAGCAATCAGACGTACACTCCGTTGAATACAAGAATAAAAATATATATTAAGTAGGGATGCGAAACCCTTAACCAGCCAGGCCCATCCCTCACTCCAGAAAAAAAAACATGGTAAGGAAGCAGACAATAAACATCCCTCCAATCCTTACCGCAAATGACCTCAGTTAAGCTCGTCATTCACAATGTCTGCTGATTTGAAATCCATATCTTTTACAAGATCCTCTAATCAAGGAATATGGATTTATTCAAGAGCATCACAAGCCGCCTCTTAGTTCTCTGCGGAACCCTCTACCAACGTATCAGAATTTTTTTCGGAATTCTCTTCTGTACTTGCATGGTTTTTTGAATTACCTCCCATAACAGATGACGTTCAAAATCACGAGCCGCTAACATCCTTTAAGAAAGTTGCTACTCCACTACCTTGCAATCCATCGCATGTTAAACAATTGTTGGCAAACTATTGCGTAATACATCATATTCAGAGTGTAGCATATCACGCTCATTCACAACAGTCTCGTACTTGGCACTCCAATCGCCAATGGTATCATTCAGTGACAATAATTTGAGAGTCGGCGCTGGTTAAATCTTCAACCCGTGCCTCAAGATCTTTGTGCACAGAAAAAAATGGCTGCCTTTCTTTTTCAAGTTGTTGCTTCTCAACAATCAAAGAGCTATCCCGGTCTTCGGCTTGAACATACGCAGGAATGGCAGAATTTTGTTGAGTGTTTAAATCCTATTTTTGTTTCTCCAACCTCGAGAATTCTTTGTTTTCGCAATAAGCTTGCCTGCGACCCTGAGAAATCAAGATGGATTGGTGCCCATCCTTAACAAAATTGAAAAATGTTTCCTGCGTATCGACATATAACTTTTCTTCCAAAGTTAACTCTTAAATTTTTTTTGAGAAAAACCGTAGGTGGACAATCTTGTAAAAAGGCATGCTGATCGAAAACACCAGACGGTGCCTTGCAAAGATGTTCGATTTTTGAAAAATCCTCAAGGAAATCAAAAGTAGAATCGGGAAGATAATGCTTGCGATGAGACAAATTCTGGTTGGATTAAAGCTTTTCACCCACAATAGCTTGTTGTTGATGTTGGAGTATGATACAAATTCAAAGCGAGCGGAAGCATTTTTAAAACTTTACAAAATCATACTCTTCCACGGATCATTGTACAAAACTTTAGCAAACAAAACAAATTAACGAAACCGAACAAGAGAAGATTAGAATACAACTTTTGTAGCCTTTTGAAGATCGAATTTGAAAACTCAAAGAAGAGTTCCTCTAAACTGTAGACACCCAAAGTTCCAACCTTGCTTCGATCTATACCTTCTACTTAACGGATATTTTTTTCTTCCTTATTTCCACCAAAACCGAACCCAATTATAGATCTCAAGTATTTTGGTTACTTGAAAATGAGAAAAAAAAATAGCATTTTTTTATATGTGGTTTTTGTATCACAAGTAACGTAACTTTTCAATACCAAGACTTGGTAATATATATCATATAATTGATACAATAATACATCTAGTACAAATATAATAAATAAAGATTTGGAAAGATTTGCAAAATCAAATCTTTATGTAAAATAAGATTTACAAAATCAAATCATATTTTATAAATCAAATCAAATCTTATATCGTATATAAAATATGATTTGCAAAATCTAATCAAATCTCTACATATTTAGATTTGTAAGTATATGTATACACGTAAAAAAACTTACTTAATTTATTAAACCATTAACTAATGATTAATAAATTAATTTCTAATTAGAAGGTATATCAAACAATTTACGATTGGCCTTTGTGTGTGACCGAATAGGATAAATGGACTTTTATTATTTAATGTCATGGGCATATCTTCGGAATATATGTACCACGGTCGAACCGTAGCCAACCCGAGAACATATTTCCAACAGACTCCCACTTGCACTGACATTAATAATATTGGTCTGTCTTAAAAGACACACCATGTGCAACAACTAGTCTGCTACGTTACACTCCTATATTTTGATTTATATCAATCATCCTTTTGTTCAAGATATCTATATGAACGTGTGACATGGCTAAGTGTCAATCATCATCGTTCAAGATTATGTTTCCCGATAGAGATTTGTGGTGATCAAATAGACTGCAATTGCATTTATTCAGTCGTAGCATGGCCATGCATTTAATTCAGCACCCATCAACGAGGGGCCCAGAGATATTGCTTAAACTCGCTTAAAGAAGAAGGAACAAATTGCTTCAACTGTATAGACATCCACCACATTCCATGATATACCCAATCTGCTCCCTTATGACCGGCATTTACGCACAGCGTTAGAAACAGGTCAAAGTATAACATAGTTTGTGTCAGGATTTCTCATACATATCCACTCTAGGATAAATGATGTTTCCATCTTAGAGCTTACTTGTAACTTAAAACCATGAAGTAGCGTCTAAGTGTGGTCATTCCAGAACCTTGAATCAACTATCAAGTTCCTCATGAATGTAGTTTCATATAAGCCTATATTACTACACTTCATAGCAGCCTTAATTCAATTCTCTCTTCCTTAGAGAATGACCGACTGTGTAAGTTTATGAAATAATATTCATTGTGAAAGGACCCGTTCATATACATTATAAACGATTCGCAATAGTTGATTACATCACGAGGTATTTGACCTCTATATGATACATTTTACAAATATTGCATTCGTTTTTAAAAAGACAAACTTTCTTTACATCGAAAGTTGACGGCATGCATAACATTTCATAATACATCCAACTATAATTGACTTAATAATAATCTTGATGAAATCAACGACTCGAATGCAACTTCTTTCAAAATATGCCATGAATGACTCCAAGTAATATCCTTAAAATGAGCTAATGCACAGCGGAAGATTTCTTTAATACCTGAGAATAAACATGCTTTAAAGTGTCAACCAAAAGGTTGGTGAGTTCATAGGTTTATCATAAACAATAAAATTCGTCGATAGACCATAAGATTTAATATTCCCATTTCCCATAAACATCATGCATAAAATTCATTCATATGGATTGAACACCTGGTAATCGACCTTAACAAGTTGCATATAGAATATCCTTATCATTCTGGGACAACTTCGAACATGATAAATTCGCCATCATTCCGGGACAACTTCGGACATGATAAAAAAAGCATATTCGATTTTGATAATTCAACCATAGAATGTAGTTTCGATTACTTGTGTCTATTTCGTAAAATAGTTATAAAAGTAGCGCATGTATTATCAGTCCCAAAAATATATATATTGCAAAAGCATTTAAAAAGGGAGTAATGAAACTCACGCATATAAATATTATAAAACAGTTATTAAAACATTTGCATGTATTCTCAGCCCAAAATGTAAAGAGTAAAGGGGATCATATGAAACTCACAATACTGTATTTTGTAGTAAAAATACATATGACGGCATTGAAAAACTGAACAATGCAGGGTTGGCCTCGGATTCACGAACCTATATCATTTGTATATTTATTAACATACGTAATTGTAATCGAACAAATATATGTATCATTATTTGTGAAGTAATTTATATATATATATATATATATATATATATATATATATATATATATATATATATATATATATATATATATATATATATATATAATAAATTAACAAGTTTCATTATATATATTTTCATTTTATCTATAGTAATATTAATGTAGTTAGGTTATGTGTATTAAATATATATTTATATATATAATCTTTATCTTTATGCTTATAACTTTAATTGCGTCATTAAAACTCTTATTTTTCATATTCATCATTAATAATAATAATAATATAAATAATACTGTTAACCATAAAAATGATAGTTTTAGTGATATCAAAATATTAATTTTAGTAAAAATGATGATAATAATAATAATAATAATAATAATAATAATAATAATAATAATAATAATAATAATAATAATAATAATAATAATAATAAATGGAGTAAAATTACTACCTCAAAGGAGTAGCTCTAAAAAAAATACCCAAGTCCGGGTTTGAACCCGCGACGTTCCGCTAACCCGATAACATCCTTAACCATTCTGCTGTTTCTATATTTCTGTTTTAACTTCACAGACTAATAGATATAACTCCTATATCTAGCTGTCTTTCTTCTTCTTCTTTTTCTAAAAAGAATGTCACAGCCAGGGATCGAACCCGCGACCTCTCGGTTAAACCAAACACCTTGAACCATCACTCCATTTACTATTTTCTGTTTTAATCCTTAATTAAAACTATATAATCCATTTAATCGTCTGTTCTTCTTTATTTCCTACTACTCAATCATCCTAATAATTCACTATAACCATAATCATTTATCGTGGGTATCAACATGATTATCACGATCATAATTATCATCGTAACCTCATGTATCATCCTCTCATCCCTACACCATCTTAATCATCATCAAACATCTTATTCATCATCATCGACCTTAATCTAATCGTCATTACATATTCTCTATCATCAGTATCGAATAACAACAACAAAAGAAACATTCTACTTGTATCAGATAATAAGATTAATCGAAATAGAAAATGATTTCGTTTGTTCCCTCAATCAAAGCAGCCTGATTAGTTTTGAAAGAGCCCAATTGCAAGGTAAATCCACGGCCCAACATAAATAAAAGGAAAAATAACTTTTTAATTTTCGATCTCTTTCTGATTCATCTTTTCATCATCGATATATAACTCTTCGTATATATATATCCCATTGAAAATCAACAACAACACACGTTCATGTACATAAGATAGTCGCTATAAACCGGCCCATTTAACAGCACAATAAGATAGAAAAATAGATAATTACTTCGGCCCATATAGTAAGAGTATTTATTTGATTTACATGGTTTAGAACCAGATCCAAATCAGATAGTTTGATCAATTTCGTTGGTGCATAATTATCATGGAATCCGGCAAAGCAATCCCCACTAATTAATTAAATGGTTCCTTGAGTTTAGTTATCGGCCATTAGCAAAACAAAAAGAAAATTAACACGCCTAAAGTAGTACTAACGAATATATTTAATTGGTTTTCGATCAGAATAACATGTAGCAATTGCTTTTGCAGTGAATATTATTCTAACAGCATCAGCCTCAAACAAAGATTGTTATGGTGACGGTTCTCGTTGGAAGAGAGGAGAGAGAAGTAGTGGCGATTGTCGATCGTTTTGGTGATGATTAAAAGGTGGCATTTGTTTGATCGAAGAGAAGATACAGAAAGTACTTACAACATGAATTCAAAACAACGATGGTGATCCGTGGGTGGTGCTCGAGTTTGAGATGGATTTGGTAGAGTTGATGGCAGCTATAGTTGGCAGTGGGAGGTGGTGGCTGTGATTTGGCGACGTTTGATCGAAACAAAATTATGACATGTAAATATTATGGTGATGAGTTTAGATAGTTGAAGATGGCGATTATCATGGTGATTTTTCAAAGAGAATAGAGAGATATGAGATATTGAGGAAAGTGATTTTTGCATGGAAAAGAAATAGAAAGGGAGAGTGTGTTGTTTATGTGCAGGCCACAGAAGTAAATGAACTGGTTGTTTTCTCTATCTATCGTGTATGTATGTAAGTATATAGATTTAGTAATTAGATAGAATAGATAATGATAGATAAAGATTGCTAACAGATTTTTATTTGGTAATGATAATGAAATCGACAATGTTTGATTCAGCAGACAAGAAACAAAGAAAATTGATAAAGTTTGATGTGGATATGAAACAGAATTCGTTTTAAGTCTCTATGTAGGGTGGAAGCAGTAATCGATGGTTGTCTGTATTGAGGATTAGAATCAAATATCTGAAACAGTAACATGATTTAATCGAGAGTTGTTTGCTTGTGATAATTGGGTTGGCAAGAAATCAATTAGAAATAGAATAAGAGGAAAAACAAAATAAAAACAGAATAAGATTGATACTGATTTTTGTACGAATAAGATTTTGATATCTTAGGAATTTGTTTTCATCTGATTATCAGAATATAAATATGTTAAAAAAATATACTGATTATTATTAATCGTAAATATGCTAATAATAATATTAATGAAAATAATAATATTAATAATAATAATAATAAAATAGTAATAAGGATAATAAAAATAATGATAATAATAATATTATTAATGATAATAATAATAAATTGTATTATTAATAATAATACTAAATATGATTATCATATTAATAATTTTGATGTTAATATTATTATTATTAATAATAATAGAAGTAATTAGTATAACATTTATCTTTTACTTGTAATTAAAATTAATATATTAATATTACATATTACTAAGTATATAATATTCGATATTTATATAATAACATAAATTTATTATTTATATATTTTATATATATTACAGTATATATATAATATTAATTATATATAGAACTCATATACACGTATATATATATATAGATTCATTTAATATCATATTTATACATATTTATTTTACATATTTAATTCTATTGATTAATTTATATTTTAGTATTTCACATTATTATATATGTACATATATTTATATTTATGTGTATATATATATATATATATATATATATATATATATATATATATATATATATATATATATATATATATATATATATATATATATATATGCACATTTATTTACAAACAATTGTTCGTGAATCGTCGGGAACAGTCAATGGTTAAATGAATATAAGAAACAGTTCAAAATTTTTTAGACTCAACATTACAGACTTTGCTTATCGTGTCGAAATCATATAAGAATAAAGTTTGAATTTATTCAGAAATTTTCGGGTCGTCACACATTGGAAGTTAAAACATGAAAAATGAAACATGGCAATATACAATGAAATGATCGCATCGTGCATATAATATAATCTCAATATATTAATCATTAGATCAATTGCAATATATATATTATTACCCAATGTTTAAAGTTTCAAACTTAACATAAAAATACAATCAAACTTTATCATCAATGACGCTCAGCTCGTCATTCCCACCATAGACCAAGAACATCTCTTTAGTCCTCCTAAGATACTTTAGAATATTCTTGACTGCTATCCAATGAGCTTCACCAGGATTGGCATGATAACGACTAGTCATGCTTAGTGCATACGACACATCAGGCCTAGTGCATATCATCGCATACATGATCGATCCTATAGCTGAAGCATATGGAGTCCGACTCATGGTAGCTGACTCCAAGTCAGAATTAGGACATTGAGACTTGCTCAATATCATTCCAGGGTTCATAGGAACGCACCCTTTCTTGTAGTTATTGAAAGGACCCGTTCATATACATTATAAACGATTCACAATAGTTGATTACATCGCAAGGTATTTGACCTCTATATGATACATTTTACAAACATTGCATTCGTTTTTAAAAGACAAACTTTCTTTACAACGAAAGTTGACGGCATGCACACCATTTCATAATACATCCAACTATAAGTGGCTTAATAATAATCTTGATGAACTCAATGACTCGAATGCAACGTCTTTCAAAATATGCCATGAATGACTTCAAGTAATATCCTTAAAATGAGCTAATGCACAGCGGAAGATTTCTTTAATACCTGAGAATAAACATGCTTTAAAGTGTCAACCAAAAGGTTGGTGAGTTCATAGGTTTATCATAACAATCATTTCAATATATTAATAGACCACAAGATTTCCGTTTATAAATATATGTACACTCGCAAGTGTATAAAAGTATTCTATAAGTTGTAGGCACCCGGTAACAAGCCTTAACGTTCATGTTTTACCCTCTGAAGTACACCAGATCAGGTGTGTTTAAAATAACCTCGAAGTACTAAAGCATCCCATAGTCAGGATGGGGTTTGTCAGGCCCAATAGATCTATCTTTAGGATTCGCGCCTACCGTACATAGACAAGTAGTTTAATGTTACCAAGCTAAGGGTATATTTCTGGTTTAAACCCACATAGAATTAGTTTTAGTACTTGTGCCTATTTCGTAAAACATTTATAAAACAGCGCATGTATTCTCAGCCCAGAAATATATATAAAAAGGGAGCAAATGAAACTCACCATACTGTATTTCATAGTAAAAATACATATAACGTCATTTAACAAGTGCAAGGTTGGCCTCGGATTCACGAACCTATATTAAGTATATATATATATTTATATGTTGGTCAATATCTGTCTAACAATTTAGGTCAAGTCGTAGTGTATCACAATCCTAATGCTCGAGACCGACATGCAAAAGTCAACAAAAGTCAACTTGACCCAAAATGACTTCCCAAAATCTATACATGTTTGTTATATAACTTATATATAGTCGTTTTATATATTTAAATATATTTATCAGATCTTATTATACTAAATAATACCAGTCATTTATTAATAAATAAAAATTTATATTTAAATTTATATATGATAAAAATATACTTTTATATATTTCAAGTAATAAAATTTATAAAATTCACTTAATATCATAAAAATATAATGGTATGTATTATTAATGTAATTATATTACGTGTGGTAAAAATATCTTTGTACGCATATTTATTTGATTAAATAATATAATATTGATAATAATAATAATGATAAAAATAATAAAATGATAGTTTCAATAAAAATATTAATTTTTAGTAATAAAGATAATTTTAGTAATAACATCAACTGATAACAATTATAATAATCGTTTTAATAATGATATTAAAATTAATAATAATTCAGTTGACCATATCTTTTAATCCGTTCATCGAACCCACACGATTTCTAAATGAAAAGTTATTAATTTTTCTTTAGCTTTTCAACGACATGCATATCATATACCTTATCTCAGTAGCATATGTATCAAATTCGTGATTTATCATAAACTATTTAACGACAAAACTAAGCATACAAACATGTATAATCATATATACTCGAGCACTAGTCAGGGATACACTATTAATATATAAAAGATAAGATATGAATGCTCACGTATCAATATTGTGATTCAATATTGCAGGAAAGTACGTAGACGCAATGAAAATGATAAACGTTAGGTTGACCTCACGAGCAATACCCTCGAACAATACCCATAACCTTCATAGCTATAACCCATAATTTCCTTAGCTCTATCCCGTTTGAAAACTTATTTTGAAATCGTCTGAATATAACTCCATCGTAGTATTTTATGTATACTAATAATATCTTGAAATAATACTAAGTAAATATATATATGTAATTTGATTGAGAGAGTTTAGAGAAATATATTTTAAATTTCTATGAAATAATGAAACCTATTGAATTCTATTTATAATAGATTTTTGAATTATTAAAGTGAATTATTAAAGTATGAATTATTAAAGTGAATTATTAAAGTATGAATTATTAAAGTGAATTATTAAAGTATGAATTATTAAAGTGAATTATTAAAGTATGAATTATTAAAGTGAATTATTAAAGTGAATTATTAAAGTTAAAGTAAAGTAAAAGTAAAGTAAAGGTAAAGTTAAAGTATAGTAAAAGTATAAAACTATGTACGTATAATACGCGTATAAATATATTTTATATTAATTTAAATCGTTATATCATAAAACATTTTAGAAAAGTAGAATTATATATATTCATAATAGGTTTCAAGTTTTTAAATTACAGTCTGTTGGTGAAGCATGAGATAAAGTCCAAAGGTTTAATAAACGTATGAAATCATCTTAATGAAAAATGTCGAGTTACTTAACTTGTCGATATCCAACATCTAAGTTATTTACACTCCACGTTCTTACTTATAGATCACTTTACCATTTTCCGAATATTGTCAAAAAGAATAGATTTCTTAAATCACAGTGGATCTCATAACATTGGCCCGTAATCATATCATAATGTATCTGATAATTCAATCATTTGATATTATCTCTTAATTCTGTCGATAAATATATCGAAACAAATACGTTCATGTAAAGTATCATATATATCAAATACTTTGTTAATATTTTTAGTTATTATATATTATATATACATATCTATATACACATAATTGTTCATGAATCGTCGAACACGGTCAAAGGGTAATTGATTACATGAATGTAGTTCCAAACTTTTTGAGATTCAACATTACAAATTCTGCTTATCGTGTCGGAAACATATAAAGGTTAGGTTTAAATTTGGTCGGAAATTTCCGGGTCGTCACAGTACCTACCCGTTAAAGAAATTTCGTCCCGAAATTTGATCGAGGTCGTCATGGCTAACTTTAAAAATGTTTTCATGACGAATATGAGTTGATAAATAGAGTTTTATCATCATTGAGTAATATAGATAAAACAATTTGATTACGCGAAGAGTATAAGTGAAGTTATCGCAAGAGAGTGAAATGAGTAAACGTATATTCGTTTTAACCGATGACGTAGTTATGATTGATTTTCGGAATTCATGGAATTTAAAGAAAATCTTTGCAATAAGATTTGGTTCTTCGGCGATTAAGGAAATCATGATCTTATTTGATTAAATGCGATAATCTGTCTCGATTTCTCTGTCTGATATTTTACTATAAATCCACCCCCTTCGTTTCTTTATTTCCACAGCTCACACCTTCTAGTCTTTCTCCCCAATTCATACTTTAAAGCATTCGTTAATATGCTTCATCCAGTATTGATTCTTGATATACTCTTAACTTTCATATCTGTCATTCTTCTTTTTCATCTACCACCGGAGGAAGTTATTTTCTTCTACCATTACCTTGGGGTTATTGTGTTTTTCATTCTCCCGTGTCTTTATATTGCTATACGCATTGATATACAAGGTTTGTAATTTTGGGGTTGTTATCGGGCTTTATATTCTCCATTATATTTCGGAGCTTCATGCTTTCGTTTTCTCTTCCCGACCTTAAGTCAAGTGGATAATGGTCCAGAATTTGTAGATATGAATTTTTGGATGAACATAGTTAATGTTCCAAGAAGAAAATCGTAATGGCACGATCTTGATTTGGCAAATTACCAGAATATCCGAAAATATAGAGCTATCAAGATGATATGTTCTTATTATGTTTGGAAATTGGGTAGAATGTAAGAGTCGTGTAAATAGTACATGATGACGGTATGTTCTGTGAATCATCACGTTCCATTAGAAACTCAGTATGACTTACTGTAATATAATCACATTGATCAAGTGTCATTATATTATACTAACTCATGCTTAAGTTCCCAACACTACTTCAAAAACATTCCTATTTTAAATTCGAATTTTTTTTTTCTTCAGAATTTAGAAAGTAACACAGTTTCTTTTTATGTTGTAACGCAGATATTGTGAATAGATAGAATATTTCGGATAAGAATAGTTATGAAAATATCTTCAGGAATATCGAAGATATTTATAATAAAAGATACGATGATATCTTAGAATTCTTAACATAGATGGATGATGAAGAAGATTTGTCTGTGAAGGTTTAGAATAAGAATTAAGGTGTTTGCTAATGATTTCAGTAGACACTGAATCATTTGGATCCTTTGAAGGCAGGTTTAGTCTTTGTGATTTGTCCACAGCCTCCTTCATGGTCTGCTCAATCCGTTTTCCAGTATCAAACCTTCTCTTTTTCTCAGCTTTACCACCATACTATTCTTTATCATCAAACTTTTGACTGTTAAAGTCGTTTACAGTTTTTGCTGCTTCATCAGCATTTTTCCAATTTCGGAGAACTAGTTCATAGTTTGGGATGTTTTTCAGAAAATTCACATTCGAAGTATGTAAGTCTAGGAGATAGACGTTATATGTATACATATAAATTTTGACGTAAAATTTTCGCGGAATTCAAAATACTGATTGCTAATTCCCAGTAGTTGGTGTGACAATTATTGTTACAGGATGTAGGTGAGTACATGATGGGGTTTTAATGAATAAGTATAGTGGCTTTTCGGAGAGGCTTAAGTTGAAGGTTAATGAAGTTGTTGATAAGTTTACTGCTAATGTGGCGAGATATAAAAAGTTCCCTGGTAACAATGATGAAGGGGTAATTGTTATAATAAAGTTTATTCGTATAAACAAATGAAGGTGATTTGTTGAAGCTATGACAAAACTGTCTATTTTGGAAAGAGATTGAAAAATTATATTTAGTAATAAATATCAAAGGATCTGACAAGGATACGTGTTAAACTATAACTTTGGTTTCGAGAGTTTTTCAGGTACGTAACTGTGGATAACATGTGGTTGGATCATCATCTCGATTGTTCATTATTTGAAGTGTCTTCAGGTATTTCGAAGGGCTTGAACACAGATTATAATCGTTAATATACATACGATGTTCTAACACAGTTTTGAAGTTAAAGTATAGCTTTGAAAGATGTAAGAATCTAAGAGTGATGATACCGGTTATAACTTGAATTGAATTCGGCGATTTCAAAATCAGAATATGTAATTAGATTTTTGAATGAGTATGGTTATTTTGATTTCTATAAAAGAATGTATATTGTTGTGAAAGTAGGGAGTATAATGGATGATTTGCTGAATCAGATTCGAAGAATGTAACATATTAATTGTGAATTTATATATCTCTCGGGTATTACCTACCCGTTAAAAAAAATGTCACAATTAATATTTTGTACAAAAGAATTTTATTACAGTCTTTATGGAAATATATGGGTATATTTCTTCAGATGTAATATAGATTTAATGAGTTAATATTAAATTAAACTCATTTGATTTATGGTTAAGGCTAGGATAGATAATTTCTAAACTTTAGAAATTACATAATCGTCGTAGAATGTTTTCTCAATGAAGTTATGAATCAATACTTCATCGTTGTGGTATTCCTTGGTATCTACATGGCGTATGACGTCGATGCTCGTGGGACAGATTGTGAAGTTGAGGTTTGCGATGCGGTTGTTGTTGGTGGTGGTAATGACACTGTTGATGTTGTTGATGGTGGTACTTGTTATGCTGCTGGTGCTGCTGCTGGTGTTTGTAACCTTTGCACCATATTCTCCAAAGCCACTACCCGAGCGCGAAGCTCGTTGACTTCTTCTATTACACTGGGGTGATTGTCGGTTCAGACGAGCGGATAGATAAGATCTAGAATTTGGTGTAGTATATAATCATGACGAGATACTCTGGAAATGAGAGAGAAAATGGTGTTTCGGACAGGTTCGCCGGTAAGTGCTTCAGGTTCATTGCCAAGAGGGCAATGTGGTGGATGAAAGGGATCACCTTCTTCTTGTCTCCAATGGTTAAGTAGATTACGAACCCATCCCCAATTCATCCAAAATAGATGATGGATAATTGGTTGATCCATTTCGGTCACACTGCTTTCGGAACTTGAGTGGAATTCCATTTCGGAATCCGAGGGACTTGAACTAATGACGAATTCCATTTCGTACGATTGAATAAAGAATTTTTTTCGATATGAAATGATTTTCCGGCTATCGGGTGGTATTCTAATTATATAAAGCAAAAGGTTTCGTAGATTACGGAGGAATTTACGGAATATGTCAGGCAGAGTTTACAGTAACAGATACGCTAAGATATGAATTAGCAGATACGCTAAGATATGAATTTTGTCTATACACTATTCATGCAATTAATGCAATAAGATGTGTCTAGACTAAGAATGATAAGCAGATAATTTCCGACAAAAATGATGAGCAAAACTTTTGACATGCAGACACGGTCGAAGTCCAGACTCACTAATGCATCCTAACGACTATCAGTTAGACACACGAATGCAGACCTGGTTCGCTAAGACCACCGCTCTGATACCAACTGAAAGGACCCGTTCATATACATTATAAACGATTCACAATAGTTGATTACATCACAAGGTATTTGACCTCTATATGATACATTTTACAAACATTGCATTCGTTTTTAAAAGACAAACTTTCTTTACAACGAAAGTTGACGGCATGCACACCATTTCATAATACATCCAACTATAAGTGGCTTAATAATAATCTTGATGAACTCAATGACTCGAATGCAACGTCTTTCAAAATATGCCATGAATGACTCCAAGTAATATCCTTAAAATGAGCTAATGCACAGCGGAAGATTTCTTTAATACCTGAGAATAAACATGCTTTAAAGTGTCAACCAAAAGGTTGGTGAGTTCATAGGTTTATTATAACAATCATTTCAATATATTAATAGACCACAAGATTTCCGTTTATAAATATATGTACACTCGCAAGTGTATAAAAGTATTCTATAAGTTGTAGGCACCCGGTAACAAGCCTTAACGTTCATGTTTTACCCTCTGAAGTACACCAGATCAGGTGTGTTTAAAATAACCTCGAAGTACTAAAGCATCCCATAGTCAGGATGGGGTTTGTCAGGCCCAATAGATCTATCTTTAGGATTCGCGCCTACCGTACATAGACAAGTAGTTTAATGTTACCAAGCTAAGGGTATATTTCTGGTTTAAACCCACATAGAATTAGTTTTAGTACTTGTGCCTATTTCGTAAAACATTTATAAAATAGCGCATGTATTCTCAGCCCAGAAATATATATAAAAAGGGAGCAAATGAAACTCACCATACTGTATTTCATAGTAAAAATACATATAACGTCATTTAACAAGTGCAAGGTTGGCCTCGGATTCACGAACCTATATTAAGTATATATATTTATATGTTGGTCAATATATGTCTAACAATTTAGGTCAAGTCGTAGTGTATCACAATCCTAATGCTCGAGACCGACATGCAAAAGTCAACAAAAGTCAACTTGACCCAAAATGACTTCCCAAAATCTATACATGTTTGTTATATAACTTATATATAGTCGTTTTATATATTTAAATATATTTATCAGATCTTATTATACTAAATAATACCAGTCATTTATTAATAAATAAAAATTTATATTTAAATTTATATATGATAAAAATATACTTTTATATATTTCAAGTAATAAAATTTATAAAATTCACTTAATATCATAAAAATATAATGGTATGTATTATTAATGTAATTATATTACGTGTGGTAAAAATATCTTTGTACGCATATTTATTTGATTAAATAATATAATATTGATAATAATAATAATGATAAAAATAATAAAATGATAGTTTCAATAAAAATATTAATTTTTAGTAATAAAGATAATTTTAGTAATAACATCAACTGATAACAATTATAATAATCGTTTTAATAATAATATTAAAATTAATAATAATTCAGTTGACCATATCTTTTAATCCGTTCATCGAACCCACACGATTTCTAAATGAAAAGTTATTAATTTTTCTTTAGCTTTTCAACGACATGCATATCATATACCTTATCTCAGTAGCATATGTATCAAATTCGTGATTTATCATAAACTATTTAACGACAAAACTAAGCATACAAACATGCATAATCATATATACTCGAGCACTAGTCAGGGATACACTATTAATATATAAAAGATAAGATATGAATGCTCACGTATCAATATTGTGATTCAATATTGCAGGAAAGTACGTAGACGCAATGAAAATGATAAACGTTAGGTTGACCTCACGAGCAATACCCTCGAACAATACCCATAACCTTCATAGCTATAACCCATAATTTCCTTAGCTCTATCCCGTTTGAAAACTTATTTTGAAATCGTCTGAATATAACTCCATCGTAGTATTTTATGTCTACTAATAATATCTTGAAATAATACTAAGTAAATATATATATGTAATTTGATTGAGAGAGTTTAGAGAAATATATTTTCAAATTTCTATGAAATAATGAAACCTATTGAATTCTATTTATAATAGATTTTTGAATTATTAAAGTGAATTATTAAAGTATGAATTATTAAAGTGAATTATTAAAGTATTGTCATAACCCGTCCTTAACCATAAGAACGAGTTAGATAACGTATGATTTCATCGCGAGGTATTGACCTCTATATGCGACATTTTTAAAAGAACAACTGCATTTATTTTACATTACAAACCATAACTCTTATTTTAATACAAGATTTAGACAATAAAAAGATGATTATCGTTTAGCGATAATCTTAGACTTACAAACTTTACATGTGATGATAACAATACGATTTCTAGCATATTTTACATTACAAATCCTCCGATATGCAGTTTTATTTTTGACACAAATATGCATACTCAAGATCTTGTTTAAATTCAACATGTTGCAGCGGAAGCTTTTAGTTATCACCTGAGAATAGACATGTTTAAAACATCAACATAAAGTTGGTGAGATATAGGTTTAATGCCGGCAGCGATATAAATATAGACCACAAGATTTCATATGTAAACATTTTAATAAAAATATTCTAAGTGGTTGAGCACTTGGTAACCATACTTAACATTTAATCACGTCGCATATTCCCTTTATTATGAAATCTTACTACACCGTACCAAGTGTAGTCACAAAACGAAGTACTGTGCAACCGTTGAATACTGGTCGTCCAGTCCGGTTGGGGTTGTCAGGCCCGATAGATCTATCAACAGGATTCGCGTTTACAATACCGCTGTAAATAACAGTTACCAAGCTACAGGGAAGTATGCCAGTGGTACAACTCAACGTAGAATATATTTTTCAGTTACTTGTGTCCATAACGTAAAACATAAAATACATGTATTCTCATCCCGAAATACTTAGAGTTTAAAAGTGGGACTATATACTCACTTTTGTCTTGAAGATATGTAATTTCGACTTGGTCTCCGATTGATATCACGAACCTATCCATATATAATATATCAATACCTTTTCTTTTTAAAACAATCATCAGATATATATACTTATTATACTTTTAATACTTTTAATAATTTCTTAGTCCGTAGTTAGCAGTCCGATGTTAGTAATTCAATTTTAATGGTTCATTTTTAGGTGTTTAATAAACCCCCAATGAAATAAATAAAACCCCCATCGTATATGTATTGGTTGAGATTAATCTTGACCCACGGTACCGGTGTTGTCAAATGACGTGTTGCGTACATAAAGTACCGGTGTTGTCAAATGACGTGTTGCGTACAATCATGGGAATCTTATGATTAATCTTCTCGTATTGTTTACGGGTGATCCTGAACCATATAAAATTAAATTATGAGTACATATATATGAAATATCATGTTATTTTAAAAATATGTGATTTATTTAATTTTCTCCAATTATTTTCGTAGCTAAACTAGTCTTAGATATCCGATCTCGTTTTGGTCATAGTTTCTTCGTTACAACTCCGTTTTCGTTGGTTCAACTTGCCACTTCCTTGGATCGAGTCCCTCTTTAAGAATATGAACTGTAAATACCTTAGTTTGTATTCGAAATCACAGGTCATAGGTCAAACTTTAGTGAAACTTATGAAGTTAATCATTTTTGTTACAAAAATATCATTTAATGACCATTTTTCTAAAAATACTTATACTTTGAATTAAATCATGAAATTTTTATGTGTTACCATATTCATAAGAAATATCATTTTTCCAGAATATAAACCTCCAATTCAAAGTTCAAGATGGTTTTTAATTATCCAACCCAAAACAGCCCCCGGTTACACTCCGACGTCGTAAATTCAGTTTTTAAGGTGTTCTTTGAAAAACTAAGTTATACCTTGTTAAATTAGCATATATTTATGTTATATTATAGGTCTTGAAGTATTTTAAAAGTTAAGTTAGAAGGATCTATTTAGTTTGCAAACAAGTTTGAAAACATTCAAACTATGTTCTTGTTGTTAAAATTTTATACCATAAAATAAGATAGCTATATATATATGAATCGAATAAGGTTATGAACAAAGTTACTACCTCAAGTTACTTGGACAAGATTGCTGTAAAAGAGAAGTAAAAAAATCTAGAACCAAAAGAGTAATGGAGTTGGATGAAAGATTGGAAGTAAACTTGTGTTCTTGAAAGGATTCTTGAAGTGTTTTTGTAAGGTTTTTCTTATGGTGTTTAAGTGATGTTTTTATGGCTAGATCTTCATGGATACTAGCTGAATGGTTATGGAGTTTCTTAAGAGTGTGTTTTTGGTTAAAGAAATGTGTAGTAAAATGAAAATGGAATGGAGTATAAATGGTGGTGTAAAAGGTGTATAAGTTTGTAATTTTGTGAAAAAATCTTTTAATCATGTGAAATTGTCATACTAGATAACAAAAGTAGTTACCTTATACATAAGGCATTGAACAAGGGCTGGTTGGTGGTGATTTGATGTGTATATACCAATAGTAAATACGTATAGAGGTTAGGTATGATACGAGTACATATACTCTAGATATACGTATAGAAAATCTTGTGAAAAATGGAATGAGAATTCAAATATAGCTATCTTTTGTGAATATACTTATATTGTTTTATGTATTTAAGTCTTTAAAAGTGATTAAATACATTACATATACGATATATGTATAAACATTATATGTTATAAGTATTTATGTCAAATAACGTTACGTATGGTTATCGTTTTGAAAACTTAAGTTAGTAGTTTCAAAATATACTTATAACTTATTGTTATTAATACAAAATGAGATATTAAAACATCCTTAGATCATGTTAAATATGTATATATACATATATATACACAAACGTATAATTATCATATGTTATATAGTTCGTGATATGATCGGTCAAACTAGACGGTCAAACGTTGTGTAAAACTCTTTTCGAAAACATAAATCTCAACAATTTGGATTGCTTATCATGTTGGTAAGGTTTAATTTATGTAAATATTAATCTTATAAGTATAGAACGATCGAAAAAGTGCGGGTCATTACAGTACCTACCCGTTAAATAAATTTCGTCCCGAAATTTTAAAATTGTACCTATTTTGCGTCATCGAGAAACAAGTGTGGATACTTTTGTTTCACCTGATCCTCTCGTTCCCAAGTAAACTCGGGACCCCTTCGAGCATTCCAACGAACCTTAACGATCGGTATGTTGCTCTGCTTGAGCTGTTTAACTTCACGGTCCATGATTTCGATTGGTTCTTCGACGAATTGTAGTTTCTCTTCGCCATGGATTTCTTCAAGAGGAATGGTGAAATCTTCCTTTGCAAGACACTTCTTAAGGTTTGAGACGTGAAAGGTATTATGTACTCCGGCGAGTTGTTGCGGTAACTCGAGTCGATAAGCTACCGGTCCAATGCGTTCGATGATCTTGAACGGGCCTACATATCTTAGGTTCAGTTTACCCCTTTTTCCGAAGCGTATTACACCTTTCCACGGTGACACCTTTAACATAACCATGTCCCCAATCTGAAACTCTAATGGTTTCCTTCGGACATCGGCGTAGCTCTTTAGGCGACTACGGGCTGTTTTCAATCTTTCCTTGATTTGTACTATCTTCTCAGTCGTTTTGTGTATGATCTCGGGACCAGTTAATTGTCGATCTCCTACTTCATTCCAACAGATAGGAGATCTACACTTCCTTCTGTATAATGCTTCGAATGGTGCAGCTTTAATGCTCGCATGATAACTATTATTATACGAGAATTCTGCTAATGGTAGATACTTATCCCATCCGTTTCCAAAATCGATCACACATGCCCTGAGCATGTCTTCAAGAGTCTGAATTGTTCTTTCACTCTGCCCGTCCGTTTGCGGATGATATGCGGTGCTCATATCCAAACGAGTTCCTAGTGCCTCCTGTAGTGATTGCCAGAACTTTGAGGTAAATCTACTATCACGATCGTATATAATGGAAATAGGTATTCCATGCCTTGAAACTATTTCCTTTATATATAATCGTAATAATTTCTCCATTCTATCCGTTTCCTTTATAGGCAAGAAATGTGCAGATTTGGTAAGACGATCAACAATCACCCAAATGGTGTCGTATCCCCAGGCAGTCTTTGGTAACTTCGTGATGAAATCCATGGTAATACCATCCCATTTCCATTCTGGGATTTCTGGTTGTTGAAGTAACCCTGACGGCTTTTGGTGTTCAGCTTTGACTTTGGAACAAGTTAAACATTCCCCAACATATGTTGCAACGTCTGTCTTTAAATTAGGCCACCAATAACGTGTCTTAAGATCTTGGTACATCTTTCCAACTCCAGGATGTATCGAGTATCTTGTCTTATGTGCCTCGTTCAATATCAACTTCCTTAATCCACCCAACTTCGGTACCCAAATACGATTTGCAAAATATCGAATTCCATCTTCCCGTATAACGAGTTGCTTCTCATACTTCTTCATTATTTCATTTCTTATGTTTTCTTTAGTAAGTGCTTCTCGTTGAACTTCTTTGATTTGTGAGTTGAGATTCATGCGAATTTTTATGTTCATCGCTCGTACTCGAATTGGTTCTCGTTCCTTTCTGCTTAAAGCATCGGGCACCACGTTCGCCTTCCCGGGATGATAACGAATTTCACAATCATAGTCGTTTATCAGCTCGACCCACCTACGTTGCCTCATGTTCAACTGTTTCTGATCAAAAATATGTTGAAGGCTTTTATGATCAGTAAACACAGTGCATTTAACCCCATATAAGTAGTGTCTCCATATCTTCAACGCAAACACGACTGCTCCCAGTTCTAGATCGTGCGTCGTATAATTCCGCTCGTGAATCTTCAATTGTCGGGATGCGTATGCAATAACTTTCTTCCGTTGCATAAGAACGCAACCAAAACCTTGTCGCGAAGCGTCACAATATATTTCAAAATCATCGTTCCCTTCTGGTAACGATAAAATAGGCGCCGTAGTTAACTTCTTCTTTAGTAATTGAAATGCACTCTCCTGCTCAGAGGTCCATTCATATTTCTTCCCTTTTTGCGTTAACGCTGTCAACGGCTTAGCTATTCGGGAAAAATCTTGAATAAACCTTCTATAATAACCGGCTAAACCCAAAAATTGGCGTATCTGCATTGGTGTTTTAGGAGTCTCCCATTTTTCAATGGCCTCAATTTTAGCTGGATCAACCTGAATTCCTTTGCTACTAACAACGTGACCAAGAAATTGCACTTCTTTCAACCAGAAAGCACATTTAGAAAATTTAGCATATAGCTGTTCTTTTCTCAACAACTCTAATATCAACCTTAAATGCTGTTCATGCTCTTGCTCACTCTTGGAATAGATAAGAATATCATCAATGAAAACAATAACAAACTTATCTAAATATGGACTACAAACTCGATTCATGAGGTCCATGAATACAGCTGGCGCATTTGTCAACCCAAACGGCATGACCAAAAATTCGTAATGACCATAACGTGTCCGAAAAGCAGTTTTCGGTATATCTTCTTCTTTGACGCGTAATTGATGATAGCCCGATCTTAGGTCAATTTTCGAGTACACACATGATCCTTGGAGTTGATCAAATAAGTCGTCAATTCTCGGTAGTGGATACCGATTTTTGATAGTTAACTTATTTAATTCACGATAATCTATACACATCCTAAAAGATCCATCTTTCTTTTTAACAAATAGAATCGGAGCTCCCCACGGTGAAGTACTTGGTCGTATGAATCCACGATCCAGTAATTCTTTTAACTGACTCTGAAGTTCTTTTAACTCGGACGGTGTAAGTCTATATGGAGCACGGGCAACTGGTGCAGCTCCTGGTACTAAATCTATTTGAAATTCTACAGATCTAAATGGAGGTAGTCCCGGCAACTCTTCCGGAAAAACTTCAGGAAAATCTCTTGCCACAGGCACGTCGTTGATGCACTTCTCTTTTTCTTTCTTTTCGACTTTATTAACATGTGCTAGAATAGCATAACATCCCTTTTCTAAACACTTCTTGGCTTTCAAACAGCTAATGAGTTTTAGCTTTGAGTTACCCTTCTCTCCATAAATCATCACCGGCATTTTATCCTTACAAGGAATGCGAATTGCCTTCTTGGCACACACAACTTCAGCTCCTACTTTGGACATCCAGTCCATGCCGACTATTACATCAAAACTTCCTAATTCTACGGGTATCAAATCAATCTTAAATGTTTCTCCGGCTAAATTTATTTTACAATCACGGCAAATTTTATCGGCTTTAATTAGTTTACCATTAGCTAACTCAATCATGTACTTAGCATCTAGAGGTAATGATGAACAATTCAATTTAGCGTGAAAGTCTCTACACACGTAACTTCTATCAGCACCAGTATCAAATATAATAGATGCGGATAAGTTATTAATGGTAAACGTACCCGTAACAAGCTCCGGGTCTTCACACGCCTCTCTAGCATTAATAACAAATGCTCTTCCTCGTGCAGATCTATTATTCTTCTCTGGATTCGGACACTGGCTCTTATAATGACCCTGTTTTCCACACCCATAACAAGTAATGGTAGCCAAAGCAGTTCTATTTGCATTGGTGGCAGGAGTCTTGATACCATTTGTATTTGTAACGAGAGCCCTACAATCTTCAGCAAGATGACCCTTTCGATTACATTTGTTGCATACCACATTACAGTAGCCAGAGTGATGTTTGTGGCATCGGTTGCATAAAGGATTTTGTCCTTTGTAACCAAAGCTTGAACCACTACCTGCACCTTGCGTGGTTTCTTGTTTCTTAAAAGATTGTTGTTGGTTACCTCGATCATAATTTCCATTCCACTTTCTTTTGTTACCTGATACCTTCACATCAGTATTGGATGCTTTCTTATCCATGATGACCTGATCCATTAGCTCGTTTGCCATGGTTATAGCTTCATGAATTGTCTTAGGTTTCGATGCTGTAACGTTTGCCTTGACCTTTTTGGGCAAACCATCTTTGTACATTTCAATCTTCCGTTCCTCGGTTGGAACCAATTCAGGACATAGCAAAACTAATTCCATGAATCGCTGATTGTAGTTGGTGATTTCAGTACCAATAACCTTCAGACTTCGTAATTCATCTTCCAACTTCCTAACCTCGTTCCTTGGACAATATTCGTTGATTAACATTGTTTTGAATTCTTCTCAAGGAGTATCATAAGCTACATCTCCTCCTACAGCCTTCACATAATTTTTCCACCACGTGAGTGCACTATCTTGTAAAGTGCACGATGCATACTTGGTCATGTCCTTTTCAACACAACCACTTATTTTAAACACAGTCTCCATCTTTTCTATCCACCGGGTTAAACCGATCGGTCCTTCTGTTCCACTGAATGATGAGGGCTTGCAAGCTTGAAACGTCTTGTAGGTGCATCCTACACGAGGATTTGGGTTAACTGCAGCAGCTCTTGCAGCCTCGACCCATAACATTCTGTCGTTCACTCGCTGATTGATGAGTTCCTCGAGTTCTTGTTCCGTCATTCGATTCAATCGCGCCATTTCCTAATGAAAGAAAATAATTATTCACATGGATTATTATAGATGTAGTGTGTATTTATAGTACATTATAGCTTATTAATAATATGAACTAGGTATTATTATAAAAGCCTTTTCTTCTTATTAGCGTTTTATAATTATATCTTGGGTAGTACCTACCCGTTAATGTTCATACTTAATAGCTTAGTACAGAATCAATTACTACAATCTAAATAATACTTAACCATGGAAAATTATTGCATTTCATACTTCAATATTTTACATATGTTTATCTTACATCGAACATTAAGCAAACCACACTAATAATATTATACAAAACATTATATGATCCCATGGTTTAATAAGGCAGCGCATCGTTTGGTCTATTTTCTAAGACGTTTAGGTTCAATGAATCGCCTAACGCTTATCCTAGCTGTCTGCCTATATTTTGGCTGTGGGACTAAAGAACTGGATGCCGGGATAGAACGAATAGGAATAGCGGGAATAGGGGTGGTAGTGTCTAGTGGAGTTGGTGCCACATCATCCTTACTAAACTCGGGATTTGAATTTTCTAATTCATTAGCCTTTCGTTTCTTTCCTAGTTCGAACTTGTCTTTTGTAATTTCCTGTATTTCTTCCTCGGGTTCACTTTCCTCCTCGGGTTCACTTTCCTCCTCGGGTTCACTTTCCTCCTCGGGTTCACTTTCCGGGTTCTCTATAGTCGGTTCATCCGGAATTTGTGAGTCTTCCCCAAAGATATTATTTTCGTCATCGGATAGGTTAATGACTGGAACACCATCTGAAGATTCTGGTTCGGAGTCGCTGAATGTGATAACAAGTTTTGAGCCCGACATCTATCACACAACAACTAACCCATTAGTACTACATAATATTTACATATAAATTTTAACCAACAATGATAAGCAATGGTTGTTAAATCAGATCCGGTCAAAGTCCAGACTTACTAATGTATCCTAACGACTTATCAGTTAGACACACTAATGCAAACCTGGTTCGCTAAGACCACCGCTCTGATACCACATGTCATAACCCGTCCTTAACCATAAGAACGAGTTAGATAACGTATGATTTCATCGCGAGGTATTGACCTCTATATGCGACATTTTTAAAAGAACAACTGCATTTATTTTACATTACAAACCATAACTCTTATTTTAATACAAGATTTAGACAATAAAAAGATGATTATCGTTTAGCGATAATCTTAGACTTACAAACTTTACATGTGATGATAACAATACGATTTCTAGCATATTTTACATTACAAATCCTCCGATATGCAGTTTTATTTTTGACACAAATATGCATACTCAAGATCTTGTTTAAATTCAACATGTTGCAGCGGAAGCTTTTAGTTATCACCTGAGAATAGACATGTTTAAAACATCAACATAAAGTTGGTGAGATATAGGTTTAATGCCGGCAGCGATATAAATATAGACCACAAGATTTCATATGTAAACATTTTAATAAAAATATTCTAAGTGGTTGAGCACTTGGTAACCATACTTAACATTTAATCACGTCGCATATTCCCTTTATTATGAAATCTTACTACACCGTACCAAGTGTAGTCACAAAACGAAGTACTGTGCAACCGTTGAATACTGGTCGTCCAGTCCGGTTGGGGTTGTCAGGCCCGATAGATCTATCAACAGGATTCGCGTTTACAATACCGCTGTAAATAACAGTTACCAAGCTACAGGGAAGTATGCCAGTGGTACAACTCAACGTAGAATATATTTTTCAGTTACTTGTGTCCATAACGTAAAACATAAAATACATGTATTCTCATCCCGAAATACTTAGAGTTTAAAAGTGGGACTATATACTCACTTTTGTCTTGAAGATATGTAATTTCGACTTGGTCTCCGATTGATATCACGAACCTATCCATATATAATATATCAATACCTTTTCTTTTTAAAACAATCATCAGATATATATACTTATTATACTTTTAATACTTTTAATAATTTCTTAGTCCGTAGTTAGCAGTCCGATGTTAGTAATTCAATTTTAATGGTTCATTTTTAGGTGTTTAATAAACCCCCAATGAAATAAATAAAACCCCCATCGTATATGTATTGGTTGAGATTAATCTTGACCCACGGTACCGGTGTTGTCAAATGACGTGTTGCGTACATAAAGTACCGGTGTTGTCAAATGACGTGTTGCGTACAATCATGGGAATCTTATGATTAATCTTCTCGTATTGTTTACGGGTGATCCTGAACCATATAAAATTAAATTATGAGTACATATATATGAAATATCATGTTATTTTAAAAATATGTGATTTATTTAATTTTCTCCAATTATTTTCGTAGCTAAACTAGTCTTAGATATCCGATCTCGTTTTGGTCATAGTTTCTTCGTTACAACTCCGTTTTCGTTGGTTCAACTTGCCACTTCCTTGGATCGAGTCCCTCTTTAAGAATATGAACTGTAAATACCTTAGTTTGTATTCGAAATCACAGGTCATAGGTCAAACTTTAGTGAAACTTATGAAGTTAATCATTTTTGTTACAAAAATATCATTTAATGACCATTTTTCTAAAAATACTTATACTTTGAATTAAATCATGAAATTTTTATGTGTTACCATATTCATAAGAAATATCATTTTTCCAGAATATAAACCTCCAATTCAAAGTTCAAGATGGTTTTTAATTATCCAACCCAAAACAGCCCCCGGTTACACTCCGACGTCGTAAATTCAGTTTTTAAGGTGTTCTTTGAAAAACTAAGTTATACCTTGTTAAATTAGCATATATTTATGTTATATTATAGGTCTTGAAGTATTTTAAAAGTTAAGTTAGAAGGATCTATTTAGTTTGCAAACAAGTTTGAAAACATTCAAACTATGTTCTTGTTGTTAAAATTTTATACCATAAAATAAGATAGCTATATATATATGAATCGAATAAGGTTATGAACAAAGTTACTACCTCAAGTTACTTGGACAAGATTGCTGTAAAAGAGAAGTAAAAAAATCTAGAACCAAAAGAGTAATGGAGTTGGATGAAAGATTGGAAGTAAACTTGTGTTCTTGAAAGGATTCTTGAAGTGTTTTTGTAAGGTTTTTCTTATGGTGTTTAAGTGATGTTTTTATGGCTAGATCTTCATGGATACTAGCTGAATGGTTATGGAGTTTCTTAAGAGTGTGTTTTTGGTTAAAGAAATGTGTAGTAAAATGAAAATGGAATGGAGTATAAATGGTGGTGTAAAAGGTGTATAAGTTTGTAATTTTGTGAAAAAATCTTTTAATCATGTGAAATTGTCATACTAGATAACAAAAGTAGTTACCTTATACATAAGGCATTGAACAAGGGCTGGTTGGTGGTGATTTGATGTGTATATACCAATAGTAAATACGTATAGAGGTTAGGTATGATACGAGTACATATACTCTAGATATACGTATAGAAAATCTTGTGAAAAATGGAATGAGAATTCAAATATAGCTATCTTTTGTGAATATACTTATATTGTTTTATGTATTTAAGTCTTTAAAAGTGATTAAATACATTACATATACGATATATGTATAAACATTATATGTTATAAGTATTTATGTCAAATAACGTTACGTATGGTTATCGTTTTGAAAACTTAAGTTAGTAGTTTCAAAATATACTTATAACTTATTGTTATTAATACAAAATGAGATATTAAAACATCCTTAGATCATGTTAAATATGTATATATACATATATATACACAAACGTATAATTATCATATGTTATATAGTTCGTGATATGATCGGTCAAACTAGACGGTCAAACGTTGTGTAAAACTCTTTTCGAAAACATAAATCTCAACAATTTGGATTGCTTATCATGTTGGTAAGGTTTAATTTATGTAAATATTAATCTTATAAGTATAGAACGATCGAAAAAGTGCGGGTCATTACAAGTATGAATTATTAAAGTGAATTATTAAAGTATGAATTATTAAAGTAAATTATTAAAGTGAATTATTAAAGTTAAAGTAAAGTAAAAGTAAAGTAAAAGTAAAGTAAAGGTAAAGTTAAAGTATAGTAAAAGTATAAAACTATGTACGTATAATACGCGTATAAATATATTTAATATTAATTTAAATCGTTATATCATAAAACATTTTAGAAAAGTAGAATTATATATATTCATAATAGGTTTCAAGTTTTTAAATTACAGTCTGTTGGTGAAGCATGAGATAAAGTCCAAAGGTTTAATAAACGTATGAAATCATCTTAATGAAAAATGTCGAGTTACTTAACTTGTCGATATCCAACATCTAAGTTATTTACACTCCACGTTCTTACTTATAGATCACTTTACCATTTTCCGAATATTGTCAAAAAGAATAGATTTCTTAAATCACAGTGGATCTCATAACATTGGCCCGTAATCATATCATAATGTATCTGATAATTCAATCATTTGATATTATCTCTTAATTCTGTCGATAAATATATCGAAACAAATACGTTCATGTAAAGTATCATATATATCAAATACTTTGTTAATATTTTTAGTTATTATATATTATATATACATATCTATATACACATAATTGTTCATGAATCGTCGAACACGGTCAAAGGGTAATTGATTACATGAATGTAGTTCCAAACTTTTTGAGATTCAACATTACAAATTCTGCTTATCATGTCGGAAACATATAAAGGTTAGGTTTAAATTTGGTCGGAAATTTCCGGGTCGTCACAGTTATGCATACCGAATTTCTTTAGTATCTTATCTATATATGCACTTTGGTTTAGCCCAATTAATCTCCTTGACCTATCTCGATAGATCTTTATTCCCAAAATATATGATGCATCTCCTATGTCTTTCATGGAGAAACATTTCCCTAGCCAAGCTTTGACATCTTTAAATGTCGGGATATCGTTTCCCATGAGTAATATGTCATCGACATATAGTACAAGGAAGACTACAACACTCCCACTAGACCTAACATAGACACATGGCTCATCTTCGCCTCTAATAAAACCAAATTCCTTGATCTTCTCATTAAAGCAAAGATTCCAGCTACGAGAAGCTTGTTTAAGTCCATAAATGGACTTTTGAAGCTTGCACACAATTTTAGGATACTTAGGATGTACATAACCCTTAGGTTGTGTCATAAACACATCCTCTGTTAGCTTACCATTAAGGAAAGCTGTTTTTACATCCATTTGCCATATCTCATAGTCATAAAATACAGCTATGGCAAGAAGTGTTCTAATGGATTTCAACATAGCTACTGGTAAAAAAGTTTCATCATAGTCTACACCATATTGTTGCATGTAACCCTTAGCTACCAGTCTGGCTTTGAATGTGTG
The DNA here is from genome assembly GCF_046630445.1 of Rutidosis leptorrhynchoides. Taxonomy (NCBI): domain Eukaryota; kingdom Viridiplantae; phylum Streptophyta; class Magnoliopsida; order Asterales; family Asteraceae; genus Rutidosis; species Rutidosis leptorrhynchoides. Next base: position 574,285,873 of record NC_092335.1, read on the forward strand.
TACATTTCCATCCATATCGTTCTTCTTTTTGAAGACCCACTTACACCCAATGGTTTTAGTACTTGATATTTGATTAATCAAGGTCCAGACTTGATTATCATGCATTGATTGGATCTCGTTGTCCATAGTCTCCTTCCATTTGGCAGACTCGGGGCCTGTCATCGCTTCCTGATAGGTAATAGGTTCATCAGAATCTATATTCTCGTCATCACCCTCAAATATGTGTAAACTATATTTCTTTGGTGTTCGACGCACTATATCAGATTTACGTATGGGTGGTGGCTGTAGGTCAGTTTCTCTTTCAACTGCAAGCTCGTCGACCTCTTAAGGAGAATCGGTTCCAATATCGGTTTCCATGTCGGTTGATTCTTGAACTTCTTTAAGGTCAATTTTGCTCCCACTGGTTCCTTTTGATATGAGATCCTTTTCAAGGAAGACTCCCCTTCAAGACATAAATACTTTGTTCTCAGTAGGGTTGTAAAACAAATATCCAAAAGAATCAGTTGGATAACCAACAAATAAACACTTTTCTGATCTGGGTTCAAGTTTATCTTGAGCTTCGCGACGAACGTAAGCCTCACAACCCCAGATTCTTAGATATGAGAGAGACACAGTTTTACCATACCATATCTCATAAGGTGTTTTAGAAACTTTCTTGGTTGGGATGAGGTTAAGGATCCTTGCGGCAGTTTGTAGGGCATAACCCCAAAAACTGATTGGAAGCTTTGTGCAGCTCATCATGGATCAAACCATATCAAGTAATGTTCGATTCCTCCTTTCAGCCACACCATTATGTTGTGGTGTTCTAGGAGGAGCTAATTGTGAGATTATCCCACAATCCCGTAGATGATCACGAAATTCATCATTAAGATATTCACCACCTCTATCAGATCGGAAAATCTTAATTCTTTTGTTCAGTTGATTTTCTACTTCATTTTGGTATGCCTTGAATACTCCCAAAGTTTCAGACTTTTGTTTAATTAAATAAACATAACCATATCTACTGAAGTCATCAGTAAATGTAACGAAGTATCGTTCCTGGTGTCTAGTAGGCGATCTGAATGGCCCGCACACATCAGTGTGTACCAAATCCAACAGATCCTTACCCCTTTCACAGTTTCCTGTGAAAGGTGCTTTTGTCATTTTTCCTAACAAGTAAGATTCACATTCGTCATATGATGTAACATCAAATGATTCTAAAATTCCATCTGACTGGAGTTTTGCTATGCGTTTCTTGTTTATATGGCCTAAACGACAATGCCATAGATACGTTTTATCCAAAAAGTCTTTGGATGAATCAACATTGTAGATTGAACTATCATTTAGCTTTGATGTGGTTTCTAAGATGCCTTTACAAGGACTAGCCTTGAAATAAAACATCTCATTTTTGTGAACAAGTATTGATCCATTATCAAAACTAAAATCAAAATCATCATTAAATAAAGCATTAAAAGATATAATGTTTCTTGCCATTTCGGCACTGTAGCAAACATTAGATAAAACAATACATAGACCAGAATCAAAAGAAAGCTTGTATTCTCCAATCATGTTAACAGAGGCAACGTTCTTATTCCCCATGATTAGATTGAGCTCTCCGGTCTTCAGCTTCCTACTTCTTGTGAGTCCCAGCACATTTGTACAAATGTGAGTACCACATCCTGTGTCCAATACCCAAGAATTAGAAATAGTAGTATTATTTAGTTCAATCATGAACAAACCTGAAGGTACAGCGACACCCTGAGCCCATAGTTCATTAAGTTCCTTCAAGTACATAGTACAATTGCGCCTCCAATGTCCTTTATCCCCACAATGGAAGCATATTACTTCTTCAGGAGACTTGGTTTGCGGGATCTTTGAAGTAGAAGAGTTAGCAATGCCCTTAGGTTTAGGTTTGAAGTTGGACGTGCCAACCTTACCCTTGCCCTTATTCTTGCCCTTTGTTTTATTTTTCTTCTTCTTGATCCCACTTTCACGAATGGCTAGGACGGTATTTGCGGGTTTAGCTTTAACCATGTTAGCCTCAGCGGTTTTCAACATGCCATGGAGCTCCATGATTGTTTTCTCTATATTGTTCATATTATAGTTCATAATGAATCCTTCATATGCACTAGTCAGCGAGTTCAGAATAAAATCCGTTGCAAGCTCCTGACTTATTGAAAAACCAAGGCGCTCCATCCGGTCTATGTACCCTTTCATTTGTAGTACATGGACACTAACGCTACTTCCCGTTGCCATTTTACAAGATACGAGAGCTTTCACGGTGTCAAACCTTTCTTGCTTTGCTTGTTGTTGGAACATGTCCTTTAGTTGGTTAAGCATGTCGTACGACCCTAAGCTCTCCATGCCCTTTTGGTGCTCCGGGGACATGGTCGCCAACATCAAGCATGCTACCTCATTAGACTTGGAATGACGTTTTTCAAACTCGTCCCTAGCCGTTTGAGTAGCTCTCGATCCAGGTTCTGCCGGTAAGGGTTCCTCAATTGCCCTGATCTTTCCTTCCATCCTAAGAGCAATTCTTAGGTTGCGAAGCCAGTCCATGTAGTTCAAGCCCGTAAGCTTGTCCTTTTCGAGGAGCCCTTTAAGGAAGAAATTAATGATTGATGACGGAGTAGGATTTGTGTTTGTTGCAGACATCTATCATATTTTTAAAGTAAGTTGTATTAGTTAGTTTGATACGTTTAACCCTTGTTAGGAAATTACCTAAGTGTGTTCAATATTCAAACAATTATAATTAACAAGGCTAAGATCCATATTTCACTTATGGTAACGACGGGTTTACCGCGGATCGCCAATCATAAGCTATTTAGGTAGGTAACTATATACCAATTTCATCCATTATGAAATTCTTAGATTCTGCGGGATTTAGTGATAATAAATTATTTCACTTGGCATGTTTAATCCCTTCTATGCTAATCCTTCCTCGTGGCGGGTTTGCCGCGAACCACGATTTCAGATTGTAAACCGTCCATGATAGATACACGTGAAATCCGGCCCAAGACTCTCGGGTATCGCGAAATTCACCTCACCCTTCCCAACACCCAATTAAAGTCTGACCCAAGACTCTCAGATATCGCGAACTCTAATAGGTAGAAGGTTCGGATGTGTGTACTACTCATGGGTAGCGTAAAGTTTACATTTAAAACGGGGTTTTGTTTTCTTTTAGCAAAAGTAGTTTATTCCATTTTAAAACATTTGCTAATTATGTATTGCGTGTTGCGTTTGTTAAACTAATTTTAACCAAACCATTTTAAGTGATTATTGTCTTTTGTTTCTATACTAATTTTCTAGCTAGCATGGCATAGACAAATAAGAACACAATAATAATCATGACATGCAATTATCGTTAGTATGCCTCGAGTCCTATGCGTTTTTTCAGTGAGCCAACACACGGAAAAACTTGGTCAACTAGGGACATAACCTTGTGTGAGAATTGGCTCCCACTAAAACCGTCATCTCCATTATATGCTCGGATGGGCCGCCTTGTGAACATCATCTTCGTGATTCCAATCTTGGTTGCATTATTTTACAAAATAACTATTCTACTTTCTATACTACTACAAATACAATATGAAAAAGAAATACGACATGCAAGTCGTTTAATAATTATTACATTCATCCCGAATAAATAAGAAAGACGACATGCAAGTCGTTTAATAAATTATTACATTCATCCCGAATAAATAGTAAGTTAAATCACACAACCAAACATTCACACAAGGGTCTTATAGAGGCAAATACTACCGATTTCATACAACAATCATATACATTACAAATAAAGTGCCAAACATCAATTTTATAAAACATGTTTCGATAAGGATTGATTTAAACAACACTTAATGGTACATAAAAAATATCAATCCTTGTTTACATAACTTATGTATGTAAACCCACTTCATATTTTATAAGTATGGTTTTCATGCCAAAACCATCCAAACAAACATATTAAGTGAATTAAAACATGTTGGAGATTTATCCACTTTAACAAAGCATAAAGTCTAAAATTAACAATTTTAATTTTCTCATTTCATGTAAAACATTAATATAATTTATGTACTTTATTTTCCTAAACTTTGAATCACTTTTAGTCAACATGCAAGTTACCTTATCAAATTTTCGGATTTTGGCAGATTCATACATGCAACTTCAGATGGTCATATCTTACTCATTTCTAGTCCGTTTTCGATGATTTTTTTTTTCAAATTTAAGTTCTTTCAGTTAGCTTTCAAATGCAGTTGGTCTCATACAATAATATTTAATTTAAAGCCCCGTAACAGTCAATCAAAGACGGACTGTCTAATCTGGAAAAAAAAATTCTTAAATGAAAAAAAATGAGTTTAACCCATTTTACATTTTGCCAAAATCCAAGATTCAGATTAGTATTTAGGAAACATAAAACATAAATCATGATACTTGTTTTGCATGTTTGTTATGCATGACATCTCCAAGAATCATGCACAATGCATCCATCAAAACTAAATATCATAAGAAAAATTTGCCAAAACTTGTACAAGATGGCTCTGATACCACTGTTGGAGTATGATACAAATTTAAAGCGAGCGGAAGCATTTTTAAAGCTTTACAAAATGATACTCTTCCACGGATCATTGTACAAAGCTTTAGCAAACAAAACAAATTAACGAAACCGAACAAGAGAAGATTAGAATACAACCTTTGTAGCCTTTTGAAGATTGAATTTGAAAACTCAAAGAAGAGTTCCTCTAAACGGTAGACACCCAAAGTTCCAACCTTGCTTCGATCTATACCTTCTACTTAACGGATCTTTTCTTCTTCCTTATTTCCACCAAAACCGAACCCAATTATAGATCTCAAGTATTTTGGTTACTTGAAAATGAGAAGAAAAAAAAATAGCATTTTTTATATGTGGTTTTTGTATCACAAGTAGCGTAACTTTTCAATACCAAGACTTGGTATTATATATCACATAATTGATACAATAATACATCTAGTACAAATATAATAAATAAAGATTTGGAAAGATTTGCAAAATCAAATCTTTATATAAAATAAGATTTACAAGATCAAATCATATTTTATAAATCAAATCAAATCTTATATCTTATATAAAATATGATTTGCAAAATCTAATCAAATCTCTACATATTTAGATTTGTAAGTATATGTATACACATAAAAAAACTTACTTAATTTATTAAACCATTAACTAATGATTAATAAATTAATTTCCAATTAGAAAGTATATTAAACAATTTACGATTGGCCTTTGTGTGTGACCGAATAGAATAAATGGACTTTTATTATTTAATGTCATGGGCATATCTTCGGAATATATGTACCATGGTCAAACCACGGTCGAACCGTAGCCAACCCGAGAACATATTTCCAACAGTTGAGATACGTAAGTTGTTAGACTTTGATGAATAGGAACCAAATCACCCTGAATTTCAATCACCTGCTGAACCTGGGAGCTCAGAGTACACTCTCCACTGGCTAAGTTGTGCGTATAAACACCCCTACGTTCGGACTGGGCCTCGGAGTCATCCGTTTCATCAATACGGCTCGGTCCTACATTATTAGAAACGAATTAGTATCCACATAATATAAATTAAAGTATGATGAGTATATAATGGACATAACGCACCTTCAGCAATAACTTTAGCCTTCTTGATACGTATACCCTCATATTCTAACATGAATTCAATTTTACCACCTTCAGGGAACAAATGTTTGTTTCCGTTTGTATCAACAAGTGTCTTGTGACCGTACAGGATGCCCTCCGGCTTCTTTAAAGGAATGAACGTTTTTGTCTTCATCTCTGTAAAGGTAAGCAACATCGATTAGTTGTAATAATAAAGTATATGCAATTTTATATGTTATGGAGCACGATATATACCAATTTTCTTTTTCATCATCACCGAACGCCTATCGGTGTGCGGCCAGTGAGTGGATATACACCCAATCACGAGCAGGATGTTATTGTATATTTGAAAAACAAATCTTCAGCATGTGTCATTGCCAAAGGTTTATTTTGGTCAACTTTTTTGTCGGTGTATTACTGTATGCTTCGGGAACAAAAGTAGTGTTGACAAAGAAAAAAGATATCTTCCACTTAACATTCAGACTCTCTTTAAGGGTATCCACAAATCCGTGTTGACTGTCGAAAGAATACCAACCATGATCGAAAAGATATGAACGAAATAAGTTTATTAAAACAACAAGAGACGATGTCTTGTCATTTGCACGACTCCACACCTCAAACATCATCACCTTTATTGCACCATACAGATTCAACTAACCAATACCGATGTTGTAATGAGATAAACTTGCATATAAAAAGTGGTCGGGGGAGTACTAATATTGTCATGATCCATGACCTTATCGTAAACGGCGATTTTGTTCTCCTGTAGATCATCGGCCCTTTGATCAGCAGTTGCAGCCACCGGAACCTAGCTTTCGATCGGAGGATACCATTTGATGATATCCTTTATGTATTAAGGGGTTATGGTGGAATGAACTCCTTTAACGAATTTATCTGTAGCCATTTTTTGATAAGAGGATTAAGGAATAAAATAAAAAGAGCAAGAAAAGAAAACGGACCTTTGTCAGAAATTCTTGAATAAAGGTATGACTAGTTGCTGGAAGTGTGAGAGATTTTTTGAAAATTATGAAGTTGAAGGTATGATACAAATCAAGGGTTTAAATATTTTTTGCCGGGTAAAACAGGTCGAATACCCACTGGGTTGTAATATCGAGCGTACACTTGTCACAATCTCATGCTAAACTTTTTGATTAGATGCTCGGTGCACGATAGCAAACTCAGGCAATTGCATTATTATAATCATTGTATTTTCGGTTAATAGTGACAGTTTTCACCTTAGTTGCAGGGTGCAGAACTGTTAGGACATTTTTGCGACTGGTCGCACACATCACATTAAATGCACTACCATACCGTTTAAGATATTTTAAATTTCGAAATGAAATTTGTTTTGGGTTTTTTTATCTTACTTTTATTTTTAAGAGTTCAATGTTATACACGTGTTGTCACTGTATATAACATTGAACTGGGAGGACTTAATGATATGCGTATCTGCATGCCTATGCGGAATACGCATATAAGTCCTGACCAGCGTACCAGATGATACAATATCTATATGCTAATAACAAAACAAGGGTATTGTCATGCCTTCTATGCACCTATACCATTGGATGTGTTCCCTTCTGACTTGGTCAAATGTTCACCTTGCTCACCGAGCAAAACGATAAGATCAAACCTTTATTCGGTTTCCTTAATTAACGCAAGATGGTTATGGAATGGATTATGATTATATGGGGATAGAATCATATTCAAACCCTAATTTCTAGCCTGTAAATACATTGCTCTAAAACCCTAAGAGTTACCACGTTTCGTACGTAACATAGCATACTACATTGGAAGAATAAACTTTCTTGCAATCATCACATTCATATAAGACTTTCAGGTATATTATATGAACTATGAATTCTTCATGTCTTACGGCCACTCAACCTTGTATGTTAGGTTGTTGGTGGACTTATATTCGGCCACCCTGTCGGAGTCGATATGATTTCGGTGTGGGTTATCCACGACTATTGTCGGAGGTTCGAATCTCGTTTGTCCTTAAACCTTATTATTGCACTCAAGCATAGGTTCACCCTAATCCGGTGAAAATATGCTTGATCAGAGTCAATAGACGTGTCAATTATATCGTATGATATATCAATCAAACTGTCGGACTTAATATTGTAATACAATTAGACGTTTTTTAATTGACTTTTTCATTGATTTTGCCCAAAAAAATTTACATTTTATTTACTTAATTATATACCAACTACGATAAGATTTTAATACATGATGGTTGTTGTTTATCTCATCTAATGGCTTTCTTAATCAATTCTGCTAAAAAACACTACCAATTTGAGAATGTGTTATTTAAATTTGGTAGCAAACAAGGTGACATAAATATGTATTCTAATTTCATTGTACAACGAACATGAACATAGCATGTGGTTGGTCGATGTGTGTTTGACGTCAATCTGAATTGTGTAATGAAATTTAGTTTGAACTAAGCATCAATTTGAGTTGTGTAATGGAATTTGGTTGGAACTCTTTGCGTAAAATTTTAATTTTTCTTGTAGTGTTAAATTCTTTTTATTAATCAAATTGTACATTTTTATATCAAACACCGTTGACTCGATTAACTATTTTTTTACACAGTGGATATACGCGGCGCGCACAGATCCTGCACGGCCGGCGCGCACTTCCAAAGTTTCTGTACTATTTCTACAACCAACTATACTGCGCGGCGCTCGGCGCTTCTGCGCGGCGCCCAGCGCTTCTGCGCGGCACGCAGTAGACCTGTCTGAGCCTGCACAATTAAACTTTAATACAAAACCATTTTGACACTTGACCCATCTTTCCAAATGCCTAATTTCTGTACACAGCTGATCAATCAATCATTTTGAACAATAAGAGACAACCATATCACAACATAGTAGCAACATACACTTAAACACGACTCCTTTGTTTCAAAAATACATACAAACAAGTCTAACCCTTCCGAGAACCTTCAAATGTATGTAAACTACACTATTATACTAACTAATAACACACTTCAAGAGACATTCGACAATTCTTACACTTAAACATGTTTAAATGACACAAAAGGAGCGTTTTACTTTCAAGGGAATGTATCTTCGCGGGGTCTAGAAACTGGAACGTCCACTTACCAAAAACGGTTTCTTCTATGCGTGGAGCTAAGTCTTTCCTTTGCTTTTATCGCTAGAGCCAATGTTACCTACAACATTCATACAGCTAAACGGAATAAGCAAAAAGCTTAGTGAATAAAGTGTAAATGAACTACAACATAGCTAAGCAAAACTTACATACAAACATACTTAGTAACAATTACTACTTAAATGCTAACAGATCCGAAGCCTAAGCAAATTGTGACAACCGCACAAGGCTTATTGCCACCTAAGCATACTTGCTTATGCCAGTTAACTAAGCACAAATGGGATAAGACCCCATCCAAATCACACATCACCACTTGCTTAATTGCAAGTCAATGACGTCGACCCACTTACAACCTATATACTTACCTTGAAAGTTCAAACATTCACTATCCAGCACAAAGAGTGAGCTATCCTTTCCGTCACCTAATAACACAAAATAACACATACAAAATTACTTTCTAAGCTCTTCTAACTAACATTTCTACATTTTAAATGTGAGTTTCTCCTAAACAACTTGGCTCATACCCAAATTGACACCTTCAAAGTGTTGACTCCAATTAATACATCTCTTCTCTTTTAATCTATTTGCTAAATTCCTCTGAACGTACTTAACAATATCGAGATTCATACCCAGCCACCAATAGTCTCTTTTCAGGTATTTGTACATCTTGGTAGCCCTAGGATGGATCGAGCTTTATGAATTGTTCATCGGAATTCGTATATTTTTTAAGTGTTATACGTTTGTGCATAAACGGCTATTTATTCATATCGATGAAATCAAACTAAAAGATAAATTAAGAAACCTAACCCATTCGTAATAATCAGAAACACTAGTATCTCCGCATTGTGATGTTTAGCAGTGCATTTATGATATATTTAGCAGTGTGATTTTTTCAAAGTTTATTTTCATATAAAATGACGAGGTTGTAAAAATAGGCTGATTCAGCCGACTAGTCCCAATTACCAAGAATTTTGAAGTAGTACGTTTCAATGAGGTACAGTCGCTTAAAGTCGTTGATCAATTACCGGTCAATAGGTCAAAATCAATAAAAATCCATATTGATGCGGTTAAAGATTGGTTAAAATTAGTTAATTATAAAGAACTCTGCCAACCTCGACCGACGTGGCTCCATAGAGAAATATTCAAATGAAACCAACTTTTAAGTTGAGATTCAATGGATCAATCAGAGTGCGACACGTGGCACGATAATCACATGTGATTGAAAAAAAAAATTAAAATTAAAATTTTTTTTTCCGAAAAAAAAAAATTTCGAATTTTTTTTTTCAATCACATGTGATTGTATTTGACATGCAGTAAATCACATGTGATTCTGCATGTCAAATCCAATCATATGTGATTGGAAATTTTTTTTAATAAAATGACGAATTTCAGTAAGTTTGTGTTAGAAACCTTTAAACATCAAGTTTTTGATCAAAACTTAATCAAATCACCGAATTAAAATCTGAAATTCTGAAGATATGACCACGAAACGCTAACAAACTTGATCAAATCACCGAATTAAAGTCTGTTTCCGGTTGGAATTTTTTTTTTGCAAAAAATTAATTTAAATTTTTTTTAATCACATGTGATTGGATTTGACATGTAGAATCACATGTGATTGGGTTTTACAATCACATGTGATTGAATTTGAAATGTTAATTTTAAAAAAAATAAAAAAAAATTAATTTTCAAAAAAAAACATTTAAAAAAAAAATTTGAATTTTTTTTTTCAATTACATGTGATTGTCGCGTCATATGTCGCGCTTTGATTGGTCCGTTGGATTTTAAGCAAATTATTAGATTCAAGGGATTACAACTCATAAAGATTGATTGAAATTAGTTATTTATTCGGTAGAGATGGTCAAAATAGGTCAAAAACAATACTCCATATAATATAACTCAAAGTTGATCAACATCTAAATAGTTAACTAAATAGTCTCTAACCTGAACAAATGACTTTTACCATAAACATGTTTATTGTAGTTCTCAAGTTTATTAAACATGCTTATAATATTGCAAGTTATTCATCGCGCATGCTTAAAAAATCAAATTAAAAATTGTGAAATATTTTCAATTCCTTATAGGTGCCCCATGAAATCCCACTTGAAATGATCGGTTATTTTTTATTGTTGTTGTGACACTTGTATGAACTTTTGATTTGACTTAGAACCATATAAATTATAAACTATAAACTATAATAATGATAACAATAGTAGTTATAATTTATAAAAGCATTATATGAGTATATTTAAAAAATAGAGAACATATAATAACTATGTTTAAAATGGCCGCATTAATATACTATATATCAAATAGAAGAAATCTTAACCAAAAAATGTCAAAATCAGATTGCTCAGGAGGTTCGGTTTTACTATTTATAACCAAATCTAAAATTCACTTTTTTACGTTTTTTAGTAAAACCGGAATTGCTAAGTTGTTAAATATAAATGTTATAGTCAAATAACAAATGCATTGATGAATCAATGGTCAAGTGTGAGTGTGGGAATTACGGTAGACTGGGTTTCTGATCTCGTACTCCCCACTTATTTAAGCTTAAGGTCGATCTAATGATAGTTGAATAAAGTTACACTAATGCCCTCAAGTATAAATATTAAATATGAAACATCTTGCTTCTTGTTCTTGCTCCTGAAACGCCATGGGGTGTAAGTCAATTCTTCAGAAACGTAATGTTTTTATTTGGCATGCTAAACTTGATAGATTTACTTATTCGGTTGAATCTATTGTCTTGAAGTATAAACATTAATTCCATTGTGTGTGCCACATGTTCCATTAGTTTGGAGTCCTAGGATTATTTGTTGTTTTCGTGCCCAATCACTAGTTGTATTTGTAGACAACTTATCTCGTGGATTTTTTTAGACATTCCTTTGTTCACATCCTTTATGGAAGTTTTCTCTTGGCTAGAAAACTCTTCGGAGATTCGAGATGTAAAGGTTAAGCTTCAGGTGATTTTTGCTGCACGCCACTTGAATTCTTTGGAGATATTACTGTTAGGAATTTATGGACCCAACAACGATCACCAATCAAAAGATTGTGATCCCACAAACGACAAACGGAAACAATAAAGTAAAAAACGTAAACGCCACAAGAAATTACGTGGTTATATTCAATCGGTTTGATTGCTTTAGTCCACGGTCAACTAGAGTGATTTTTATTGATATTTTCGTGCATATGGTACATGGTTACAATAAGATGTATTTATAGGCATACAGCGACTTAAGGAGCAAGTAAAATTAATACTGGAAGTTTCCTTCCCGTCAGACTACCCGCGGCGTGCCCATATGGGGCCGCGTCGCGCCTCCACGTGCAAACTCGAAACAGTGGGTTTTCCTTGACTTGTCTCTCGTTTAACCTATAGGCTGTGGCGCGCCAAGCAAGGCCGCGACGCACCTTCATCTGAATCTGAACTCCTCCTTTTTTGTTTTGATATCTTTCACACATCTAACAATCTCCCACTTGAAGATAGTCAAAATAATAACCCAACTCCAAACATTTCAACCAAGAACGTCGAACCACCTTTCATACCACCAATCAAACATGGGACACGCAAACTCAACATCGCTGGAAGAGCAAACTTTCGATACAAGGTCTTCAACACAACTTGTTGAAATCTAACATCAATAACCCTTTTATCACTCTAGTCGACGTCTTCTATTTTCAGTTAACAAGAAGACCAGTTGAAGCAATGCAAAGCTTCAACTTCCCGATCGTAACCACCTTAGTACACATATCAGCAGGATTCTCCGTACCAGGAATTTTCTTAACAACTAAAGTAACATCTTCAATGAGTTCACGAATTTTATGATACCTTAGCTTTATGTGTTTCGTACGACCACGAAACACCGGGTTCTTCACCAAATGAATAGCACTTTGATTATCACAGTACAAGACATAATCTTGTTGAACTCGTCCCAACTCCAACATAAAATTCTTCAACCATACAAGTTCTTTGCATGCTTCTGTTGCTGCCATATATTCGGCCTCTGTTGTTGACAACGCAACACAACTTTGAAGTTTAGACATCCAACTATCCGCCGTCTTGCCAACCGTGAAAACATACCCCGTAGTACTTCTACCCGAATCGTCACAACCACCCAAATCAGCATCAACGTACCCTCTCAAAATGGAATCACCTTTAGTGAATTGCAACCCCATTTTAGAAGTACCTTTCAAGTAGCGCAAAAGCCACTTTATACCTTCCCAATGCTCTTTACCCGGATTCGACATAAACCGACTCACTACTCCCACTGCATAAGCTATGTCGGGTCTTGAACAAATCATTGCATACATAATACTACCCACTGCTGACGCATACAGAATTTGAGTCATCTCCTCTTTGTCTACTTCCGTTGTAGATGCTTGACTTTTTGTTAACTTTAAAGTACCTCCTAAAGGCACGGATCTTGCCTTTGAATCAACCATGTTGAATCGCTCTAACACTTTCTCAATATACTTGGTTTGAGACAAAGTTAAAGTACCTTCAAACCGATTCCTTTCAATACTCATTCCGAGTATCCGTTTAGCAGCCCCTAAGTCTTTCATCTCGAACGCGTGAGACAACTTTCTCTTCAACCTGTTGATCTCTAACATATCCGATCCTGCAATCAACATGTCATCAACATAAAGTAACAATATAACATAGGAGAACTTGAATTTCTTCAAGTAACAACAATGATCCGAATCGCTTCTTATAAAGCCACTCCTTTTCATAAATTCATCATACTTCAAGTACCATTTCCGTAGTGCTTTTTTTAACCCATACAGACTTTTCTTCAATTCGCAAACCCATCTCTCTTTACCAACTACCTCGAAGCCCTTTGGTTGCACCATATAAATCTCTTCTTTAAGATCCCCATGTAAAAATGCGGTCTTTACATCTAATTGTTTTAGATGTAAGTCATTAGCAGCAACAATACTCAAAACCAATCGAATAGTAGTCATCTTTACAACCGACAAAAAGATCTCATTATAATTGACTCCTTCCCTTTGTTGAAATCCCTTGACTACCAACCGAGCTTTGTACCGCTTTTTCCCGTTCAACTCATCTTTGACCCGAAAGACCCATTTACTGTGCAACACCTTTTTCATTGGAGGTAATTTCACTAAAGACCATGTCTTATTATTGAAAAGTGACCCCATCTCTTCTTTCATAGCAAGCTCCCACTGTATGGATTCTTTAGATTGTCTTGCTTCAAAATAACTCTCGGGTTCACCATTTTTGGTATAAAGTAAAAAGTTTGTCGATGGAGAAAACCTAACAGTAGGTTTGGGCGTTCTACTAGAGCGTCTCAATGGTGGAGTAACAGGTTGTGGTGATCGAGTTAAGTCACCATCATCCCCACCAATAGAGCTCTCATCATTTTCGGAGCTAGCACCACTCTCCGAATCATCTCCATAACGTTGATCCTCACCGTCAATCGGCAATTCAATAGTTCCTGAACTCCCAATAGAACCTGTATTCACATCAACAAACTTATCAAGCATAACCGGATTATGATTAGAATTAACCGTTACCTTGGTGCCATACAATGAGCTTTCATTAAAAGTAACATCTCTACTACGAATCACCTTCCTCGCCTCATTGTCCCAACACCTATAATCCATGTCATCCAACCCATACCCGATAAAAGTACATTTTTTGATTTAGCTTCAAGCTTGTCTTTGTCAATGTCTTTGGTTTTCACATACACATTACAACCAAAAACCCTTAAGTGAGCTAAACTCACCTAATTACCGGTCCACTCTTCCTCTGGAATTCGAAACCCTAACGGTGTTGAGGGTCCTCTATTAATCAAATAAGCTGACGTGTTTACATCATTTGCCCAAAACATCTTTGGTAGACCCGCATGTAATCGCATACTCCTAGCCCACTCATTGAGCGTCCGGTTCATGCGTTCGGCAACCCCATTGTGTTGTGGTCTTTCCGGAACTGTTTTCAGCATACGAATACCATGTTCCGCACAATAGTCTTTAAACTCTTTGCTGCTGTATTCTCCTCCATTGTCAGATTTCAAGCACTTAACTTTCAAGTTAGTCTCGTTTTCAATAGCAGCTCTCCATACTTTAAAGGTAGCAAATACATCATATCTAACTTTAAGAAAGTAAACCCATACCTTTCTAGTGGAGTCATCAATGAAGGTGACATAGTAGCGGGAACCACCATGCGACTCAACCGTTGTAGGTCCATAGACATCGGAATGAACAAGTTCAAGCTTCTCTTTCTTTGGCGCAATCCCCGATTTCCCGAATGATACCTTCTTTTGTTTCCCCAAAGTACATGGCTCACAAAACCCGATATCCACCTTCTTCAAACCCGGAATCTTCCCATTAGAAACTAGCAACTTCATTCCCTTCTCACTCATATGCCCTAATCTTCGGTGCCATAGAGTAGAATCGACCCCTACACTACTTGTCACATTAACCTCATCATCATCGAATACCTCGACCATGTATAAAGTTCCCCTTTTATGTCCTGATGCCTTGACTTGACCATTCTTTTGAACACACCATTTGCGATCACCGAAGGTAGTATGATTACCTTCTTCATCCAATTGACCTATAGAGATAAGTTAAATCCGGAATATACCTCACATCTTTCAAGGTCCAATTGAAACCACTGGATGTCTTCAATATCACATCTCCAATGCCTCTTATGTCTAAACGTTTGTCATCCGCCAATCTCGTCTTCCCCCGATACGCCTTAAAATTCTTCATCATCTCCTTACTAGGATTAGCATGGAATGATGCACCCGAATCCATGATCCAAGCTTCAACTGAATTTTCAACATAACACACCAAAGCATCATCCGTATCTTCGGAAATGAAGTTCACCCTAGCTTTATCCACCTTTGGATTCTTACATTGAGTGCTAAAGTGACCCTTTTGATTGCAATTCCAACAAACCACAGATTCTCGGTCCCTAGAGTTATACCTCTTTTTGAATTTCTTACCCTTCTTCGTACTCTTATCGTTCTTCCTGCCCCTGTCGGTATTTAAGAGCGACCCTGATGATTCCCCGGAATTCCTCCTACGAGTTTCTTCCCCTAGAATCAAATCCTTGATCCCCTCATGCTTTAGCTTAGTGGTTCCTATGGAACTACTAACTGCAGTAAGTACCTAACCAACTTTCAGGCAAAGACGAAAGAAAAATCAGTGCCTGAAGTTCATCATCAAACACAATCTCAACCGAGGCCAATCTTGTAATGAGATTGTTGAAATCATTGATATGATCTGCAGCACATGCACCTTTTTTCATCTTTTGGTTGAACAATTGACGCATGAGAAAAACCTTATTAGCAGCGTTAGGTTTTTCATACATGTTTGTAAGTGCCTTTAAGCACCCAAACGTATTCTTCTCGTTAATAACGTTGTATGCAACGTTTTTTGCAAGATTCATCCTAACCGTTCCTAAAGCTTGGCAATCTAGGAGATCCCAATCTTCTTGTTTAATGCTATCAGGCTTCTTCTCTTCAAGTGGTAAGTGTAATTTTTTTGGTACAAATAGTCTTCTATTTGCATCTTCCAAAACCCAAAATCTTTCCCATCGAACCGATCAATCCTAAACTTTCCATCTTCCGCCATCGCGCCCAATACGAACCTTATGCTCTAGATACCAGTTGTAAGGATCGTATAGCCCAAACCCAATGTCCTGTAATATAAGCCCAAGAGTCCATCCTTTTCTAAAACCAATTGGTGATAGAGGGACTTTCCCTTAGACTTATATACATACATTTTTTTGTCCCATGATCGATGTGGGACTTTGGTTTACACCCTTACAAACATCCTCTCAAACCCAAGTCCATCTGGGCCTCCCCTCCAACGATAGTCCGGATCCAACCTTTACCGCTGCCAACTCGGAACTCTCAATCTGGTGGGAGGGCAGGGAGATTTTGATACAAGGCTTCCAAGATCAACTCATTGTGCCAGGGTCCCCTCGAACGATAGTTGGGTTCACTCATCGCTGACAATACTGAGGGGTGCGCCGCAGCATACCGTGCGCTCAGGGGTGCGCCCTACTGCGCCTTCCACCACATCGGGGCTATAGCCTAGCTCTGATACCAGTTGTTAGAAATTTATGGACCCAACAACGATCACCAATCAAAAGATTTTGATCCCACAAATGACAAACAGAAATAATAAAGTAAAGAAACGTAAATGACACAAGAAATTACGTGGTTATATGCAATCGGTTTGATTGCTTTAGTCCACGGCCAACTAGAGTGATTTTTATTGATATTTTTGTGCATATGGTACAGGGTTACAATAAGATGTATTTATAGGCATACAACGACTTAAGGAGCAAGTAAAATTAATTCTGGAAGTTTCCTTCCCGTCAGACTACCTGCGGCACGCGCATATGGATCCGCGTCGCTCCTCCACATGCAAACTCGAAATAGTAGGTTTTCCTTTACTTGTCTCTCATTTAAGCTATAGGCTACGGCGCGCCAAGCAAGGCCGCGGCGCGCCTTCATCTGAATCTGAACTCCTCCTTTTTTGTTTTGATATCACAAATCTAAAAATTACAACGGTATTTTAAACGATCCTATATTGCTGAAAAACGATTCTATTTTTGATAGTATTCGTTCTTTTTGTTTAAATGGTTGATACATAGAGGTGAGATGAATGTTCGTTAAAATTTTTGGCTTTGTTCTCCTTTGTAATTATTTCCGTCTCCTACACCTTCTTAAGGAGGTATTTGAAGATATTTGTCATTATTACAAAGTTAACTAAAGTCAATATAACTCCAGGGACTGAAGGTGTAGTGTTCTTAAGTTTAGGGGTGTATTGTTTAAATATTCGATGTGCAAGAAAAACCTAATCTATGGGATATATGCCCTAAAGTTATAGGGCTATATCTGGTGTTGTATCTGTTGCATATAGTAAGATTAAAATTAAGAGCATGTTGTAGCAAAAATAATTAATTAGTCCATATAAGTAATCAAGATCTAGTAGAGTTAATTAAGAAATAAGTGTTTGGTAAAGTGAGTTTAAGTGAGACTGGATTTTGTGAGCACTGTGTTTTTAGAAAGTCTCACACGGTTAAGTTCAGTAAATGGACTCATATCACTGCTAGCATTTTAGATTATATACATTATGATTTGTGAGAACCATCTAGAACAGAAACCCTAGGGGCAAGGTATTTCATGTCAACAATTTATGGCTATCTAAGAAGGGTGTGGGTGTATATGTTAAAATATAAGAACAAAGCCTTTGATAAGTTTTAAGAATGGAATATTTTGGTTGAAACTCAAACATGTAGAAAGGTAAAGAAGCTTAGAACTAATAATGGGTTGGAATACTGTAATGATTTTTTCCTTGGCTTTTGCAAGTTAAATGGGATTGTTAGGCATTTAACAGTTGCAGAAACTCCACAACATAGTGGCTTGGAACAAGACTTTGCTATATAAGGTCAGATGTATGTTATATAAATTTGGCTTACCACATAAGTTATGGGGTGAAGCGGTATCCACAATCGCATAATTGATTAACAGGTCGCCTTACAACAATAAAGATGAAAACTCCTATGGAAGTTTGGTCTAAAAAGTTAGTGACTTATGATCATTTAAACATGTTTAGGTGTGTAGCTTATGCACATGTTAATCAGGGTAAAGTAGAACTTAGAGCTCATAAATGGATATTCATTGGTTGAACTGAAGGTGTTAAGGGTTACAGATTATGGAGGTGTGAAAATACTATATCAAGGGTGATAATTAGCATAAATGTGGTGTTTAATTAAGATGTGGTTTACAAGGATTCGCTTGTGTTAAGCCAGGATAGTTCATCACATGAAGTACAATTTGAGGTGGAGCTAGAAGGTGGAGCTAGTACTAGTTATAGTTTGGCTAAAGACAAGTTAAAAAATAACATTGTGCCACCACTAAGATATAGGCAAAGTGATAATTTGTCAGCATTTGCCTTTACACCTGCAAAATTTGAAAGAAGCCATGAACCATTAACTTATGCAGATGCTATAAGGTCAGTGGATAGTGATTAATGGCAGCCTGCAATAGTTGAAGATGGACTCGTTAATGAAGATTCAGACTTAGGTGTTAGTTGATAAACTTAGTGATTAAAAGTTAGTTTGCATCAAGTGGATTCATAAGTTAAAATAAGGTGTAATAGATGGTGAATTTCCAGGTATAAGGTAAGATTGGTGTCTAAGGGATTCACTCAGAGAGCTAGAATAGATTATAGTGAGTTATTTTCACCTATGGTGAAGCATTGTTCAATTAGGGTGCTACTGTCTTTAGCTGCATGTAATTTTGAGTTAGAGCAATTAGACATTAAAAAAACTTTGTTACAAGGTAATTTTGATGAAAATATTTATATGGCACGACCTAAGGGGTTGGTGAAATTTGTTGAAGAAAATAATGTATGTTGGTTGCAGAGATCTTTGTATGGATTGAATTAATGTATAAGGCAGTTGTACAAGAGATGTGACGATTATATGGTGAGTCATGGTTTTAATGGAAGAAGCTTTGATAGTTATGTGTACTTCTAGGAGTATCATCAAGGCAAGTTTGTATACTTGCTATTATATGTTGATGATATGCTGGTTACATGTGTTAATAAATTAGTGATTAATGACAAGATATGTTGAAAGCAGAATTTGAAATGAAAGAACTTGAAAATGCAAAGAAAATACTTGGCTTGTGTGACGACCCGGAGATTTCCGACCAAATTTAAATTTAATCTTATTATGATTTCGACACGATAAGCAAAGTCTGTTATCCTGAGTCTTAAAAATTTTGAACTGTTTCATACATTCATTTAACCTCGACCAAATTCCGACGATCCACGAACCATTATATAATTGGATATGAATATGTATATATATGTATATGTATATATTATAACTTGAAAATATTAACAAAGTATTAAACATATAATACTTTACATGAACGTATTTGTTTCAATATGTTTATCGATGGAATTAGAAGATAATATCAAATGATTAATTTATCAGATACATTGTATGATTACGAGTCTCTGTTGAGAGGTCCACTTTGATTTAGGAAATCTTTCCTTTTTAACAATATCCGGAATAAATAGTAAAGTGATTCACAAGTAAGAACAAAAGTGTCAATTAACGGTAACTGGACAAAAGTTAGTAAAGATTCCTGCTTAACTTTCAATGCGTGCTTTACAATAATTGTCTCGTGAAATAACTCTAATTATTGATAAAAATCTGTAATATTTAGTCTTAAAAAGCTTTGAACTATTTTCATGAATTCAGTTAACCTTTGACCACTTCCGATGATTCACGAACCCTTGTGTGTAAATAAATATGTAAATATATATAGATGTATATATGAATTCTATACATAAGTGATATTATATATATAGTTTAATATTAAAGATTCAATATATTATAAATATGATATAATTAATAAATTGTAATATATTAAATTTAATTACAAATTTGAATATATGTAAGTGTTATATTAATATCATTATCATTATTTTCATTATTATGATTGTTAATATTAATATTAATATTTGTATTATTAACATTATTTTCTAATATAAAATATATATATAAGAAATTTGATATATATAAGTTGTTATATTATTATCACTACTAATATTAATATTAATATAACTAATATTATTATTAGTATCATTACTAACAATATTATTATTATTTTTATTATTGTTATCATCATTATTAATTATTATTAAACTTACTAAAATCATTATTATTGTTATTATTAATATCATTATTATTATAATTAATGGTAAAATTATAATTAGTATTATGAATATTATTATATTATATAAATATAAAATTTGATTCATTTAAATTGTTATGTTATTATTAATATTACTAATGTTATTGTTACCATTAGTAATATTATCATTATTTTAATTATTAATAAGATTATAATTTTAGTTATAATTATGATTATTATTATTGTCATTACTAAAAATTTTCATTTTTATTTAAAATTAGTATTATCATTATTTTTATTATCTTTCTTATTATTAGTATTACTTTAAAAATACTATTATTAATATTATTAATCCTATTATTACTAATTTAATAATTACAGTATTATAGTTATTAAAATAATTATGAATCAGTAAATTAACCAAAAGTAAATCGTACAGACAGATTGAAATCTTGATTAGCCATCGAATTTATTTTCTTATTTCTTGTTCTTCTTCAACTTTTGTTTCTGTCAAATTGATGTCGGGTATAGTTAAACGTCGACATCTCATTTCACTACAAAAAAATTCTGGATCGATTATAAGTGTCATAACCCCTTTCAATTATTCAGATAAAATTTATTTATCACTGTAATTCGAAAAAAATTAACAGAAAATAAAAAAAGACTCAACTCTGTTCTTGAGCATTTTTACCAAAAACTCGAATTCGTGTTAGATTTAAAAATCTATAAATACAATCTTGTTAGGAATCCTCTAAGAAATCTTTCTGCAAAATCTCAAGTTCCAATTCTTTAAAACGAATTCGAATTGTCGAGTCAAAGTTAATTGTCAAAAAGTCAAAGTTTATGTTCATCGTGAAATTCGTAATCGATTCGGTGTTTCCAGTTAAATTAACGATTGATAAAGCTTCTAATGATAATTTAAAACATGTTTCATGTTGTAAGTTTAATGTAAATAGCTTCGAAATTCAAAATTGAATTTTTTTTTAGCCGGGAACAACAGCAGGAGCTGTTTATTCTATTTCATTTCTTTTTCGTTTTTGATTAAAGTCCAACTCTCAACTAAGTCGTTTCTGTTTCATTTGAAAGTCCTAAACCGTTGAATTAATCCCCTGTTAAGATTAATGCTTGGTCGATCCAGTTGTAGTGTGGAGAAGGAGATATAGGAGGGAAATTAAATACGGGTTTTATAAATTAGCATATAGAGAAAATCAGAAAAACAGGAACGGTGGAGTGGTTAAGGTTGTAGATGGGTGAGCGAATGGTCAAGGGTTCAAGTCTCATTCGGGACAATTCTTTTTAGAAAAGGCTTATAATGGGTATACATTCTTATTTTAAATTCCTATTATTATTATTATTATTATTATTATTATTATTATTATTATTAGTAATTATTATGATTATTATTATTATTGTTATTATTATTATGATTATAATTATTATTGTTATTATTATGATTATTTTTATTATTATTATTATTATTATTATTATTATTATTATTATTATTATTATTATTATTATTATTATTATTATTATTATTATTATTACCATACTTATAAGTATTATAATCATTATCATCATTAGTATTAGTGTAAGTATTATTTATATAATTATTATTATTAATTTTATCATTTTAAATATCGTTAATAATAGTATGGTTATTATTATTATTATTTTTATGTTGTTATTGTTAGTATTATACTTATTATTATTAATAATATCATATTTATATTTATAAGTATTAGAAATGTTATTAACATTAGTATTTTTATAAGTATTATTAAGATTATTATAAATTGTATCATTTAAGTATTATTATTATTATGATTATTATTATTATTATTATTATTATTATTACTATAAAAATAATAAAATTTATTACTATTTTCATTAATATTAGTATTAGTATCATTTTACAATTATTAGAATTATTAACATTAAAAATTATTATTAAAATAAAAGTTTTAAAGATATTATTCAGGTTATATGTACGTATTAATCATATTAACTATTTTTATATAAATATTCATAAATAACAAATTAGGTATTTTAATATATTACAAATCAGATCTATACATTAATATAACTACATAAATATTAATCATTTTGAATATATACATAAATTAAATACATATAATATATAATTTAGGATAT
This sequence comes from Rutidosis leptorrhynchoides, assembly GCF_046630445.1. NCBI lineage: Eukaryota > Viridiplantae > Streptophyta > Magnoliopsida > Asterales > Asteraceae > Rutidosis > Rutidosis leptorrhynchoides. The sequence continues at coordinate 574,308,445 of NC_092335.1, forward strand.
AATATATAAATTTGTTCAATTACGATTATATGTGTTAATATAAATATAAATGATATAGGTTCGTGAATCTGAGGCCAACCCTGCATTGTTCAGTATCTTCGTATGAATATTTTTACTACAAAATATTGTAGAGTGAGTTTCATTTGCTCCCTTTTTAAATTCTTTTGCAATATATATTTTTGGGACTGAGAATACATGAGCTGCTTTTATAAATGTTTTACGAAATAGACACAAGTAATCGAAACTACATTCTATGGTTGGATTATCAAATCGAATATCACCCTTTTTAGCTTGGTAGCCTACGAATTAGGGAACAGACACCCTAATTGACGCGTATCCTAAAGGTAGATCTACGGGCACTAACACCCCCCATACTGAAAAATGGTATGCCTTAGTACTTCGAGTTTATATTATACAGATGGATTTCTGTTTTGGGGATATTCTATATGCATGATGTTAATGTCAGTTACCAGGTGTTCACCATATGAATGATTTTTAATTCGCAGGTTATGCGTACTATTTTGTACTCGGGTTATGTGTACAATTATATATCTGAAATCTTGTGGTCTATTAAAATGATGGAAATGAATATTTATGATAAACTAATGAACTCACCAACCTTTTGGTTGACACTTTAAAGCATGTTTATTCTCAGGTATGAAAGAAATCTTCCGCTGTGCATTAGCTCATTTTAAGGATATTACTTGGAGTCATTCATGGCATATTTCGAAAGACGTTGCATTCGAGTCATTAAGTTCATCAAGATTATTATTTAGTAAATTATAGTTGGATGTATTATGAAATGGTATGCATGCTGTCAACTTTCGATGTAAAGAAAGTTTGTCTTTTAAAAACGAATACAATGTTTGTAAAATGTATCATATATAGGTGAAATACCTCGCGATGTATCCATATGTTATTGTATTCGTCCTTATAGATTTGGACGAGTCGCTTCATGTGGTATCAGAGCGGTGGTCTTAGCGAACCAGGTCTTGCGTTAGTGTGTCTAACTGATAGTTGTTTAGATGCATTAGTGGGTCTGGACTTCGACCGTGTCTGGATATTAAAAGTTTTGCTTATCATTTAGTGTCAAAAATTATTTGCTTATCATCTTTAAAGTCTAGACACGTCTTACTGCCTCTATTGCATAGACAGTGTATAGATAAATTCATATCTTAGCGTATCTGTTATTGTTATCTTTGCCTGACAGCTTCTGTAGATTCCTCCATAACTTACGGGATTTTAGTATTATATATGCATATGTAAATTATGTATTGCAGGGTACTAATCTACATCCTATAATCTATTTCTTATCGAAAATCCTTCATCTGATCGTATGAGATGAATCCCTCAACCAGTTCAAGTCCTTCAGATTCTGATAGTTATTCTGACAGCTATTCCGACATGGATATTCACCTAATCTCCGAAAGCAGTTTAAATGAAATGGATCAACCAACTAGTCATCTTCAATTCTTGATGAATTGGGGATGGGTTCATAGTCGACTTAACCGATGGAGACGAGAAAAAGGCGATCCTTTCCACCCACCAACCTGCAATCTTGGCGAAGAACCTGAAGCACTTACCGGCGAACCTGTTTGAAACACCATTTTCATCATCACTACCCGAATATCTTGCCATGATTATATACTATCTCAAATTCAAAACCTTATTCACCCGCTTGTTCCAACCGCCAATCATTCCGAAGTAATCGAAGAAGTCAACGAGCTTTGCGCCTGAGTAATGATTTTGGAGAATATGGTGCAAAACTTACCAGCTTCAGCAACACCACCGGCACCAACAGTACCACCAACATCAACACCAGCACCACCAACGACCCAAGTTTCAACATCACACGTCTCAACATCACAATCCATACCTCGAACTTAATCATCGTTCTACGAATCGTTCTACATCATTTATCTTCGTTCTGCATGACGATTATGTAATTTCTAATGTTTTAGAGATTATTTATTCTAGTTCCAACCGAAAAAAAATGAGATTAATATCATATTAACTCATTAAATCTATATTACATCTGAAGAAAATATATGTATATATATATTTTCATAAAGTTTGTAATTAAAAATTCTTTTGTACAAACTGTTAATGGTGAAAATATTTTAACGGGTAGGTAATACCCGAGGAATATTTAGATTTCACATTAATATGTCACACTGTACATTCTTCGAATCTGCTTCAACAGTCATTTACTATCCTACTTACATCCACAGATATATGAATCCGTTCACCACAGAATAACCATTTTTATTCAATTTCATATTTGGATTTTGACTTATCAGAATCCCACAAGTGGCATAATGAAGAAAACATTGGACAAAAATAAAATTTGTTACAAACAAACAAATTAACTATGAGAAATTTTGTTAAGAATCTACGCTAACAAAATCCTAGCTAACTGTTCCTAGCTAACTGTTAATTCCTTATTACATTTTATTTATCGCAATTTTAATTCTCGCAATTTTATTTATCGTCATTTAATTTCTGTTATTTATTTTACGCACTTTATTTATCGTCATTTAAATACTGTTCTTTACGCATTTTAAATATCGGGACACGTATACAATGTTTTGACATATCATATCGACGTCATCTATATATATTATTTGGAATAACCATAGACACTCTATATACAGTAATGCTCGAGTTAGCTATACAGGGTTGAGGTTGATTCTACAATAATATATATACCTTTAGTTGTGATCGAGTCTGAGACATGTATACAATGGGTCACGATACGTATTAATTAATATGAATATTATATATTAAACTATATATGAATTATTGAACTACTAACTGTGGACTACCAACATTGGACAATTAAAATGAATTAAAATATTGATTATAACATATGAAACTAAATAATTCTTCAAGTTTGCCATTTGATTCTATCTTAAACATCATTTGTATCTTGACGATTACAATATGCGTTCAAACCTTTCATGATTCTTGAAACCACCTCAATCGAGAGGATGAACCAACCACACTTCATCTACGGAAGAAAAGATTGATGCATATAGTTATGCACCTGGAAAAAAAAACTCTCGAAACCTGAGTAAACGTTTAACACGTATATGTGATAGCTCCTTTGGCATTGTTATTACCGAAAATAACATTGCAATTCTTTTTCAAATTAGCCAATTTTGTCACAGCTCCAGCAAATCAACATCGACCTTTCATTCGAATAAGTCTTATTATAACTTTGATATATATGTTTGCCCCTTGGTCATCGTTACCGAAGAACCGATTATATCCCATCACATTAGCAGTAAACTTACCAACAATTTTGATGATCTTTGACTTTCCAAAAAATTATTACATTTATCGAAACCCTATCATATACTCATCCGCATCTTGTAACGACAATTGCCATACTAATCACTGGGAATTAGCAATCAGTAGTTTGAATCTCGCAACGATTCTACATCAACAGATATACGTATACACATAACATTTACCTCTCAAAATCATGATCATCCATTCTGAAATTCTGAAAAGCACCCGGTCTGCGAACCAATACTCCAAATTTTGAAAATTTCTGATGAAGCAGCAAAAACTATAAATGATCCTAACAGTTGAGAGTTTGATGGTAAAGAATAGTATGTTGGCAAAGCTCAGAAAAGTTGGAAATGGAAAACGGATTGAGCAAACCATGAAGGAGGCTGTGAATAAATCACAAAGACTAAACATGCCTTCAAAGAATCCAAATGATTCAGTGTCTGCTGAAGTCATTTACGAATATCTTGCTCCTAACTCTAAACCTTTACGGATAAATCTTCTTCATCATCCTTTGATGTTAGAAATTCTAAGATTTCATCGTATCTTTTATTATAAATATCCTCGATATTCCGAAGATATTTTCATAACTATTTTTATCTGAAATCATTTATCTCTTCGCGATATCAATGTTACATCAGAAAGGAAATTATTTTAGTTTCTAAATTCTGAAAAATTCAAATTTAAAATATTGAACATTTTTGAAGTAGTGTTGGGAACTGAAGCATGAGTTAGTATAATATAATGACACTTGATCAACGTGATTATATTACAGTAAGTCATGTTGAGTTTCTAATGGAACGTGATGATTCACATATCATAACGTCATCATGTGCCATGTTACACGACTCTTACATTCTATCTAATCTATAAATATATCAAGAACATATTTTCCTGATAATTCTATCTTTTCTCTTGAATTCTGGTAATTTAACCAATCAAGATCGTGCTATTACAATTTCTATCTTAGAACATTAGCCATGTTCATTCGAAACTCCATACCTACGAATTCTGGACCATTACTCACATTACTAGAGGTCGAGAAGAGAATAAAAAGGCAAAGAGCTCCAAAATATAAGAGAAAATATAAAGCCCAATAACAACACGGAGGTTACAAACCGTGGATATTAATATGAATAACAATATAAAGACACGGTAGAATTAAGAATAGTATCACCCCCAAGGAAATAGTAAAAGTAAATAGATTTTTCTGGTGAAAGATTGAAAAGAAGGATGACAGAAATGATAATTAGGAAAATATCAAGGATTAGAACTAGATTAAGCATTTTCACAATCTTTTAGATGTATGAACTAAGAAAGAAAGTATAGGAATGGTGAAAATAATGGCCACGGAAAAAGTTTAATTTATAATGGAAATATTAGACGGAGTAATCAAGGCAGATCACCGTATTTAATTATAGAGATCTTAATTTCCTTATTCACCGAAGAATCAAATCTTTTAGATTTCGAAGATTTTCTTTAAATCCCTTGAATTCCGAAAATCAACCGTGACTACGTCAAAAGTTCAATCTCTATCTCAATCTTTTGCGATAGCTTCACACGTACTCTTCACATAAATGAATTGTTTTATCCAAATTACTCACTGATGATAAAACTCTAAATTATTAGCTTGTATGCATCAAGAAAACATACTTATTGTCAGCCATGACCATCCTAATCAAATTTCGGGACGAAATTTCTTTAACGGGTAGGTACTGTGACGACCCGAAGATTCCGACCAAATTTAAATTTAATCTTATTATGATTTTGACACGATAAGCAAAGTTTGTTATCCCGAGTCTTAAAAATTTTGAACTGTTTCATACATTCATTTAACCTCGACCAAATTTCGACGATCCACGAACCATTATATAATTGGATATGAATATGTATATATATGAAATACTATTAAATACGATACAATTTTACACAAGATATTTATTTATTTATAGAATGGATATACTTAAACCTTGCTACAACACTTATAGGCAATGTACCTAATCGTATAGTAGTGTAGTTTTTAGTAAGTCCGGTTCGTTCCACAGGGAAAATCTTTAAACAAAGCTTAACGCTATATTAGTTTACTTTTATAGAAATACAAATATATATATAAGTAATATTATTATTATAAAGGGGGGTTTTTACCGTTTAATGACCGGTTTGTCGATTTTAAAACTTTAGTCGCAGTTAAAACCAAATGTAAAATATTAAAAATAAATACAAGACTTAAATTAAAGCGTAAAGTAAATAACGATAATGAAATTTCGATAAATAAAAGTGCGATAAATTAAACTTGCGATAATTAAAAAGTACGAAAATTAAAGTGCAATTAAATACAATAACAATAAATAAAATGCGATAATTAGAAGTGCAATTAAATATAAAATAAAGGAAATAAAATATGAAATAAAAGAATTATGCTTATTTAAACTTCCGTAATCATGATGTTTGACGTGTTGATTTTAGTTTTATGCCCATGGGTTAATTGTCCTTTGTCCTGGATTATTTAATATGTCCGTCTGGTTTTTGTCCATAACAGTCCATCAGTCATAAATATAAAGTGCGAGTGTCCTCGTCAAATTATTCTTATACCTGAAGTTAAATATTCCAACTAATTGGGGACTTAAACTATAACAAGATTTTAATACTTTGTTTAATAATTACATCAGGATGTCGACTGAGTGTAACCCAAGGTTTTAATACTTTGTTAACAATTATGCCAAGTGTCCTTGTACATAATTTCACCCCTGTTTTAATAATTCTAGTGACTGTTAATCCATTCCCGTGTTCGGTTAAATGAACGATTATTCGTACATATAAATACCCGCCCATCGTGTCCGATCGAGTGTATATGGTTATTTATAGGGACGCCCAATTGTAAATCTTTATATTAACATTAACAAACTATCATTTAGTTAAACAAATATAAAGCCCATTAATAGCCCATAGTCTAATTTCCACAAGTGTCGTTCTTTTGTCCAAACCCTAATTATGGTACAAAGCCCAATTACCCAATTTTAGTAATTAGCCCAACATCATGATTACTTCGGATTAAATAAGCATAATAATAACTTAGCTACGAGACATTAAATTAAAAAGGTTGAACATAACTTACAATGATTAAAAATAGCGTAGCGTTACACGGACAGAATTTCGACTTACACCCTTACAACATTCGCTAACATACCCTTATTATTAGAATTATAATTAAAATTAAAATTAAAATATAAATTATAAATATAAATATTACGTATGAATGGAGAAGAGAAAAGATATATATTTTTTGCGTTCACCAAACTTCGAATTTATAGGAGATGTGGCCTGACTTTTCATGCCATGCGATCGCATGGACTTTCTTCTTCCTGGCCATGTGATCGCATGGCCAGCTGGGAGAGCTCACATGTTGCTTGTTTCCTTGTGCCGACGTTTTATAAATATAATATAATATATATATATATTAATTTTAAGAATTAATTATATATTATATTATATTCAAATGCATAGTTGACTTGTAATTTTTAGTCCGTTGCGTCGAGCGTTGAGAGTTGACTCTGGTCCCGGTTCCGAATTTTCGAACGTCCTTGCGTACAATTTAATATCTTGTACTTTGCATTTTGAATCTTGTACTCTTAGAATTTTGAGACGTTTCTTATCAATAATTGGAACCTCATTGATTGTATTTTGTACTTTTGAGCTTTTTGGTTGTTTGCGTCTTCAATTCGTCGAATCTGTCTTTTGTCTTCACCTTTTATTATTTAAACGAATATCACTTGTAAATAGAACAGTTGCAACTAAAAGCTTGTCTTTCTTGAGGAATAATGCTATGAAATATATGTTCGTTTTTAGCGTTATCAAATATTCCCACACTTGAGCGTGGCTTGTCCTCAAGCAATATAGTCTTGAAATACTAGAATCACTTCTTTATTCTTCACACTTTGTACATCAGTGATTTCTATACGGCGGTATAAACAATGGTAGTAACGATGTGGTTTACAGTCCCATATGACTATATAAAAATTTAGATCCATTAAGAAAATTGGATCTTTATGAAAACATTTGATCTTTGAAAATTCAATCTAGCTTTTACCCTAGATAAGTTTTCCGGAATAACCCTTCACCGGTGTTTGCAAAATATTTTTGTGGACTTGGTGGGTTTCAGATTTGAAAATTTTAGCTCAAAACTTATGGTTTTGTGTCACCCACTTGCTAACCTTGTATTAGGAAAGCAACACGTCCAGTATACTTGATCCGTATATTACCTTTCGATAAACTACCGTCCGGTTGTAAAGGAAAGCGTTGAACAAGCAACTATTAAGGCAATGTCCCCTGACATGCTTTTAATTATGGTCTATAACGTGTCGGACGCAATTACTATCCTTTGTAGGAGCAATAGTAAAGCTCACCCTTATAATTTTTCGGTCTGGCACAAGGTCCTGTCTTCGACCATGCTATGCAACCACCGTTCTTACGGTTGACACCCGATTTGGTTCAGGTGACCTAATGAATTCCAGGTGAATTCCTATGATTTTACGTTCAATGGTAATGAACGCATTGAAAATGGGTTTTCAGAAAACAAATCGGTTTTAATTTGATCAAAATATTTTCTCGTTCAAGCTCGAGTTTAGATATCATCGAATTCCATGAGTTTGTAATTCTCAATCTTTAAAGTCAATCTCAAGGATTGAGTAATATCAGGCTTAAATGCTGATTTTTAATCTTTAAGGAGATTATCCTTTTCTGGGGGTCTGATTCATTAGTCTTATCAAGCTAATTTGCACGGCGCCCTCCCCATTTTATGAGACAGATCCTCTCATGGTTAGGATAAGTCTAACCACTTGGTGACCCTGTTTGATGCTAAGGTCCGTGGATTTCCTGTTGATTTTAGTGATGACTTTTCTAGATTTTTCGTCAACCAGCTGGTCTGGACGACAACTTCTTGACCTAAATCAAGAAGCGCGTTTCTTTTTCGGAAGACTTTACTTCCTTTTAATGATGGAATTGATTCATCGTGTAGATCCATCTCTTCTTTTCTTTCATCGGGTAAAATAGTTTAGTTTAGTCCAAAGCAAAAGTATTTTCAGTTATTTGTTACAGAAATATGTGACATATGTTTAAGATAACTTGGTAATTTTTCCCACACTTGGCTTTTATTTTCCTTTTTATTGTCCTCTATTCCATTTTAAATGAATTTTAACATTTTGGTATGTTTCTCAATTTATGTCCTTTCTGAGGTAACAATAATTTCGGTGTTAACACTTAGTTTTATCGTTCATAAATATGTATAAACATGATTTTGAGTTCATTTAATTGAAAATTTTGAAAATTTTTACTAGAATTGGGTAGTCAGTATATAAGACTAGGGCTGTTCTTTATCATCAGAGAGCACTAGATTCTAATACAACTACTATGTTACTAGTATTTTTAATGGTAACCAAGTGTTTAAGATAAAAATTTTAAAAATCCGAAAGAATTTAACCCCTTCCCACACTTAAGATCTTGCAATGCCCTCATTTGCAAGAAATCAGTAACAATTTAAATTATTGAGGGTGATTAGCGTAAAACTGATTAAATTTTACCAAAGTTTCCAAACATATTGGCGTTTGGTTGCTGAATGATAAATGGTGCATATCATTTGTTCATTTCGTCTGTTGTTACATCACATTTATTTGTCATCTTGTCGTCAAAATTAGTAGCTTTTGCTGAACTTAATGCCAATCTTTGAAAATGCGCTGTTTTACCCTGTTTTGTACAATCGACAATATACATACATACAAATATAATCATGCAGGGCAATTTGAAATGGGACTTAATATCCCACTTTCAAATTCTAAATATGAAATATTAGTACACAATAATAATAAAAATAATAAAAATTACACAAATATATCCAATAACATAAGTTTAAACATGAAAAAGTCAAAAGATAAAAACATAAAAATCATAAAAATAACCAAATGGAACTAAATCAGTCTGGATATGGGTTCCAGTTCATCTCGTCAGGTGGGTTCCATTGTTGGTTATAGGTGTTTTGATAGGCTTGGTTATAGTCATACCGGTTAAAGGGTGGTCGGATATCGGGGCTATGTGGCGGAAAATGAGCAGGTCGAGTAGGTACATAGTTATTTGGTACCTGATATGATAGCTGGCTCATGATTTGGTGCTGATGAACTAACCAGCTATCGTGTTGGCGTCGCCTATAATCCTCGTATACTCGCTCGGAGTTCCACTGCTCATACATACTATGTCTGGCCGCGTTCGTCATTGCTTCCTCATCTATACGAACGTGGACATCAAGAATAGCATCTCGAAAGACATCCCTAATGTCTTTCGCCTCCTCCATTTACTCGTCTAAGCCTCTCTCTACCTGAGGATGAGATCCCTCATAGGGTACTGCCTGGTTACGTCTACTTTTCAATACCTTAGCACCCACATAAACTTTCAATCCTAAGGGCTCAACCTGTTCTCTACAAAGCTGTAATGGACCCCCTTGGTTCCTATCAACACCTAAATACTCTCCAATGAGAGTAACAAAAATACCTCCTCCTATTATACTCCCGTCCTGCATTCCCTCTACCATTTTAGATAAATAAAAAGCAACACAGTAAGGGATATTGACAAAGCTTCTAGGATCCCGAATACACTTTAGGTAGAATAAATCATGTAAGGTAATTTTTTCTTTATTATGACCTCTCTGTGTAATCGAGTTAGCCAAAAATCTATGAATAATACGAAGCTCGGCTCTGTCAATATGTGTATAGGAGTGTCCTCCTGCTCGTGTAAAAACATCAAAATGTGACATACGCCTCCAAATGGTGTCAGCATCAAAGTTACTATCTACCCTTTCACCATAATGAATCAAATTTGTACAATCAGGTAATAGCAACTCACCAGGAGTATATATCTGTAAGGCCCTGGCCATGTCCAACATGGACATTCTGTACATCCTACCGCCAAGGATAAACCTAAGAAATCTTCTATCATCTATTCTAACTATATTTGTATCAAGTGATACAGTACTCATCAACTCAACATACCATTCCTTATATACAGGTCTACGAATGGTGAAAAGACGTTCCCAATCTGTAAAAGAAGAACTGCCATACCTTTGAACTAAAAGCTGTCTAACACGGTCAGCTAGATGGACCGTTTCCAAAGGGGCCCAATCGATTACCCTTGGCACCTCTACATTTTTTGTTACCAATTTGAATTTTTTCCTTTGATATGTCTTGTAATCTCTCCATCTCCTATCAAATCTCAGATTAGGATGCAGAGTGTGCTCAGGAATCGTTGGGAATTCTACCGGCGGCCTCATTGGGAATACTATGAATTCATCAACAAACTGTACCGGATAATAATAAGGTATGTGCTGATCAGGCTGTTGTTGTTGTTCCTGTTGTGGTTCTTGTTCGTGTTGCATTTCTGGTTCTGGTTCTGGTGCTGGTGCTGGTCGTCTAGATGATGATGCTCCTGAACCTCCAGTATCGGCTTTCTGCAAAACACATTAAACACAAAATTTGTGCATCCAAATATGCATTAGTGTTAGTAAAATAACAACTTAAAACAATCACTATAACATGTTAAATCAAAATTAAACTTATACACATTTTCACAATTTTTCACAATTCTACACTTTTCAAATAAGCACATATGAAAATGTATACAAAGTTCATAAGCATTTAACTTAAATAACATGTCAAAATATTCATTACTAATAATTAAACAAGTCTCAAATGGCAAATATATCAAATTAATCAAGTTCATGAATTTTGGACTTAAAAAGTCCACTTTAATCTCCAAAAATCATGTTTAGGATCATTGTTTGGATCATTTAACTATCTAAACATGTTACACTACTCAATTTAGCAATAATTCATGACAAAAATCGGCCATAACCTGTTTATATCAAAAAGCCCCAAATTGCTCAAGAACACAAACCCTAGATTTCTAAAAATTTTGAAGTTTTTGGCTTCAAATCATGTTAAATAGCATCAATCTAGGTTATACATGCATAAAATACTAACAATTTAACACTAATTACACTAGAAATTAACAAAATTGCATTAGGTAAAAAAATTGGTAATTATCACAAAAACTAGGAATTTATAGAGTTTAGGGGTGTAATTTTTACCAATTTGCTGAAAAATGAGAATCTAGGCATGATTAGAGCAAGAAATTTGATGAATTACGGTGGAAAAATGGCGAAAATTGGTGAATTTTTGGGTGAGTTTCGTGAATGTGCGTGTTTTGTGGAGAAGAAACAGACCCGCTGGTCTGTATGTACCAGGCCTGTAATTGGCCTCCATGCGATCGCATGGATGGATAGGGTGATTCCCATGCGATCGCATGGGTACCCGACTACAGTGTTTTTGGCTGCTTTTTTTTTTTTTTAAACTTTAACTTATAAAACAATTAGGTGATTAATTTTAAAATTTTGTTTCCCTTTGTCTTAGGACGAGGTCGTTTCGGATCGATGTCCTAGTCCGTCCTTCGACAAAATTTTAAAATTTGTCTTTTTCAAGCGATTGTTTTAAAAGCTTAGATTTTTGGGTTTTTTTAATTTTTTTGGCATACCTTAATTCAATAAGATAAAAAATAATGATAATAAAAGTTCTCGTCCCTCCCTCGGGTAAAGCAATTTCGGTTCAAAGACCTAGTCTTCAACTTACGACGAATTTTAAAAATCATATTTTTAACTTAATGAGATAAAATAAATTTTTGTTTTTAAATTCACACCAAACTTAAAATAAAAATACATAAAATTCAAAATTAATATTAAAAATTCACACCAAACTTAAAATTTGAAATGCATAAAATTAAAAATTCTTATTTTAAAAATTAAAAATTCACACCAAACTTAATTTAAAAATTCATATTATAAAATCACACCAAACTTATATTATATTTTTCAAATATTTACAATTTTAAATATATTGTTTTTACAAAGTTTACAATATTAATTTAAGATTTATATATTAATTTTAAAAACATGGTAAAAATAAAATTAAAAATCTTTTTGGCTTTTTATCCCACTTTAATCAATCAAATATTATCAAAAATATGCGCCCCTCTTTTCGGTAAAGTAATTTCGGTTCCATGACCTAATTTAACTCATGACGAATTTTTGAAATATTTTGGGTTGATTGATTAAAGATATTTATACCTTAAGAATAAACGTTAAATTTCGTAGTGATGTAATAAATTTTTGTATGATATCAATAATTTCGGTCGCCAAACCTAATTTTATTCAATACCAATTTAATACTTTATAGCGAATAAATTAGCGTTTATTATCAAAAGGTTAAAAATAAAAATAAAAACTATACAGACTTACCTGTGAGATAGTATTCTTAGTTATATGATCTATCCCATTCATAAGATAGTCGGTTTAATTAGTTTTCCATGGCTACATAGGCGTAACCTCGAGCATTCAGTGTTTTTTCTTCTAAACATATGAACGGTCCGTCTCTGCATAAAATAACAAATTCGGTATTTGAATAGGTTTGATTATTTGAACATTTACCTCCATGTGACCATTTTCCGCATTTGTGACATCTTTCAAGGTATCGTGCTCTTCTTTTCACTGCGGATTTTGATTTTCCTTTACCAAATTGTGACTTATTATCTTCGCATCTGGATTCTTTTCTTACTCCGTCCAATATTCCTCTGATTACTGATACTATTTCACTCGGTAGTGTGTCATTATTACATTTAGTGATCAAAGCGTGTAGCATTAGACCATGGTTTAGTTCACAGGCAGTCTTCATTTCGTAAAAACCTAAAAAAATAAAAACTCAGAATGGGGGGAGAAGACTAGTTCTTTAGGGTCTGCTAGGGAAAGACCATTCGGGTTCCATTTTCGAGAACTACACGAAAATAGAAAATCTAACTCTAACAGAAATACATATTATCCTTTAAAGACTTGATTCTCCCCACACTTAGTTAGCTGTGGTATCGAAATTGTGATTAACTTCATTGTCGAATTCCATTAGACTATCTATGTAGTGTTTAACTCTGTGACCATTAACTTTAAATTTAATCCCATTTGAATTTATTAATTCTATCGTTCCGTATGGGAAAACTCTTTTGACTATGAATGGTCCAGACCATCTTGATTTCAATTTTCCAGGAAATAGCTTGAATCGTGAATTGAAAAGAAGAACTCTGTCTCCTTCTTTAAATTCTTTTAAACTTCTGATTCTTTTATCATGCCATTTCTTCGTTCTTTCCTTATAGATTAACGAATTTTCGTATGCTTCATGTCTTAATTCTTCTAATTCATTTAGTTGACTTAACCGTAGACGTCCAGCTTCATGTAAATCAAGATTACATGTCTTCAAAGCCCAAAATGCTTTGTGTTCAATTTCTACTGGAAGATGACATGCTTTTCCATAAACAAGTCTAAAAGGTGTGGTTCCAATTGGAGTTTTGTAGGCTGTTCTAAAAGCCCAGAGTGCATCCTCCAATTTAATGGACCATTCCTTCGGATTTGATCCTACGGTTTTCTCTAGAATACGTTTTAAAGCTCGGTTGGTATTTTCAACTTGTCCACTTGTTTGTGGATGATATGCGGTGGAGATTTTATGAGTTACTCCATATCTTTTAAGAACTTTTTCAAGTTGATTATTACATAAATGAGTACCCCGATCACTTATTAAAGCTTTCGGTGTTCCAAACCTTGAAAAAAGACGTTTTAAAAAGTTGACTACAATTCGTGCATCATTAGTTGGGAGAGCTTGTGCTTCCGCCCATTTTGATACATAATCAATGGCTACGAGAATATAGAGATTATTATGAGATTTTGGAAATGGACCCATAAATTCAATACCCCAAATGTCAAATACTTCACATACTTGGATAACATTTTGTGGCATTTCATCACGTTGACTTATTTTTCCGGCCCTTTGACAAGCATCACAGGATTTGCAAAGAAGGTGTGCGTCTTTGTAAATTGTAGGCCAATAGAATCCAGCTTCATAAACTTTTCTTGCTGTTAATTGAGGCCCATAATGCCCTCCTGTTGGTCCTGTGTGACAATGGTTTAATATTTTATTGGCTTCATCTCCGAATACACATCGGCGTATTATTCCATCTGGACAACTTTTAAACAAATGTGGATCTTCCTAGAAATAGTGTTTTATATCACTGAAGAATTTCTTTCGTTTTTGGTACGATAATCCTTTTTCAAGGAATCCACATACTAAGTAGTTTTCATAGTCTGCAAACCATGGAATTTCATTATAATCTATCTTCAATAGATATTCATCAGAAAAGTTGTCTTGTATGGCCGATTCATTTAGAACTTCTAACTCAGGATTTTCAAGACGAGAAAGATGATCAGCGGCGAGATTTTCTGCTCCCTTTTTATCTCGGATTTCAATATCAAACTCTTGTAAGAGTAAGATCCAACGGATTAATCTTGGTTTGGCATCTTGTTTCGAAAATAGGTATCTAAGAGCAGAATGGTCGGTATAGACCACCGTTTTTGCTAGAACGAGATATGATCGAAATTTGTCAAAAGCAAAGACAATAGCAAGGAGTTCTTTTTCAGTAGTTGTATAGTTCGTTTGTGCTCCTTGTAACGTCTTACTAGCATAATATATAGGTTGAAATCGTTTTTCAATCCTTTGTCCTAAAACGGCTCCCATTGCAAAATCACTTGCATCGCACATTAATTCAAACGGTAGATTCCAATTTGGTGTTATCATGATCGGTGCATTAGTTAGTTTCTCTTTAAGAATATTAAAAGATTTGATGCATTCATCTGAAAAGATGAATGGAGCATCTTTTTCTAGGAGTTTATTCATAGGAGTGGCAATTTTAGAAAAATCTTTTATGAAACGTCGATAAAAACCGGCATGCCCTAGAAAACTCCTAACTCCTCTAACATTGGTGGGATGTGGAAGTTTAGCAATTACATCTACTTTAGCTCTATCCACTTCAATTCCTTCTTTTGAAATTTTATGTCCAAGAACAATGCCTTCTTTAACCATGAAATGGCATTTCTCCCAATTAAGTACTAGATTTGATTGTTCGCATCTAATAAGCATTCGTTCAAGATTAGCTAGACATGTTTCAAATGTATCACCGAAGACTGAAAAGTCATCCATGAAAACTTCCATGCATTCTTCTATCATGTCGTGAAAAATCGCCATCATGCACCTTTGAAAGGTTGCAGGGGCTTTGCAAAGTCCAAATGGCATACGTTTGTAAGCAAAAGTACCATAAGGGCACGTGAATGTGGTTTTCTCTTGATCTTCGGGTGCTATTGGAATTTGAAAATATTCGGAAAATCCATCTAGAAAACAATAGTAACTATTTTCGGCTAATCTTTCCAACATTTGATCAATGAAAGGTAAGGGAAAGTGATCTTTTCTGGTGGCGTCATTTAATTTTCTATAATCAATACATACACGCCATCTTGTTACAGTCCTAGTAGGAATAAGCTCATTTTTTTCATTTGTAATGACAGTCATGCCACCCTTCTTAGGTACGCATTGTACTGGGCTTACCCATGGACTATCAGAAATTGGATATATCAAACATGCATCTAGCAGTTTAATAATTTCTTTCTTAACTACATCTTGCATATTAGGATTTAGTCTTCGTTGGCGTTGCACATACGTTTTATGACCTTCTTCCATAAGGATTTTATGTGTGCAATACGAAGGACTTATTCCTTTAATATCATGAATCTTCCATGCAATGGCTGGTTTATGAGCTTTCAACACAGAAATGAGTTGTGATTTCTCATTTTCATTAAGAGAAGACGATATTATTACAGGTAATTCAGATTCACCATGTAAATAAGCGTATTCCAAATGGTTTGGAAGTGACTTTAACTCTAATTTCGGAGGTTCTTCTATCGATGATTTATATCGATATCTGTCTTCTTCTTTTAGCATTTGAATTTCTTCTGTTGTTGGTTTATATCCATTAGCTATTAGTGTAGCTAACATTTCAGCTTCATTAATTGGTTCATTACCTTCTCCTAAAGAACATTCTCCTGTTCCTTGTAATTCTGGAAATTCTTCTAATAATTCTGCATGTGAATCTATAGTTTGAATATAATAACATGTATCATCTGCAGATTGTGGTTGTTGCATTGCTCTATCAACTGAAAAAGTAACACTCTCATCCTCTATACTTAGGGTCAATTTCTTACCGAACACGTCTATCATTGCTTTAGCCGTGTTTAAGAATGGTCTTCCTAATATGAGAGGAACTTGAGAATCTTCTTCCATGTCCAGAACAACAAAATCTACTGGAAATACTAAAGTACCAACTTTAACTAGCATGTTCTCCATTATCCCTCTAGGATATTTTATTGATCGATCGGCTAGTTGTATACTTATTCTGGTTGGTTTCAATTCTCCAAGGTCTAGTTTAGCGTATAATGAATACGGCATTAAATTTATACTAGCACCTAAATCTGCTAATGCTTCTATTGAACTAAGACTACACAGAAAACATGGAATTGTGAAACTTCCTGGATCAGATAGTTTTTCTGGTATCTTATTCAACAGCACTGCTGAACAATTAGCATTCATAGTAACAGCCGAGAGTTCTTCCATTTTCTTTCTATTTGTGATCAGATCTTTCAGAAATTTAGCATATCTAGGCATTCCTGAAATCACATCAATGAAAGAAAGATTTACATTTATCTGTTTAAACATATCCAAGAATTTGGATTGCTCGGCTTCAAGTTTCTCTTTCTTCATTTTACTCGGGTAAGGAAGTGGTGGTTGGTATGGTTTAACATAAGGTTTATCCTTAACTATGTTATCTTCATTAACCTTTTCAACTACCGGTTCTGTTTCCTTATCTTGTTCAGGTTGTGGTTCTTGTGGAGTAGGAATAGTTTCATCAGAAGTTACAGGTATTTTAGGTGGTTTAAGTGTTGTACCACTTCTTGTGGTAATAGCTTTAGCTGTTTCATTTCGGGGATTAGCATTTGTATCACTAGGTAAACTTCCCGGTTTTCTTTCACCTATTAACCTTGCTAGGTTACTTACTTCTTGTTCCAGATTTTGAATAGAAGCTTGTTGATTTCTAAATGCTTGAGCATTTTGTTCATTGGTTTGTTTTTGAGATGTGAAAAACTGCGTTTGAGTTTCAACTAGCTTCGTCATCATATCTTCTAAATTCGGCTTTTTATCATCGGTTTGTTGTGGTGGTTTATTTTGAAAATTAGGTCTTTGCTGATTGTAAGTATTATTGGATACTTGTTGATTGCTAGGACCTTGTTGGTTGTTGTATGGAATATTTCGGTTATAATTCTGGTTTTGAATGTAAATCGGTCTTGGCGGTTGATAATTATTCTGATAATTATTTCCAAGCCTTTGGTTTATGTATGAAATATTCTCTCTTTGTTCCATTGTTAATTCAATACTAAGACAATCTTTTGTCAAATGTGGTCCTCCACACTGCTCACAACTAATTCGTATTGAGTGAATATCTTTAGTCATCTTTTCCATTCGTCTCTCGACAGCATCTATCTTTGCGGAAATGGAATCTAAGTCATGGCTAGAATCGGCTCTAGCTGCTTTAGATGATCTAACGATATCTTTTCTTGGTGCCACTCGTGTGAGTGGGAAGCAGTGTTATCAATAATTTTATAAGCATCATTTTCTGTTTTCTTCATAATAGAACCACCAGCTGCTATATCTATGTCTTTCCTTGTAGTGATGTCGCATCCTTGGTAGAATATTTGTACTATTTGACAGGTGTCTAAACCATGTTGCGGACATCCTCTCAATAATTTTCCAAATCTTGTCCACGCCTCATATAGAGTTTTATTTGGTTTCTGTGTGAACGTAACAATTTCTGCTTGAAGTCTTACGGCTTTAGATGACGAAAAGAATTGTTTAAGAAATTTTTCAACTAAAACGTCCCATGTATCGATCGCCCCTTCAGGTAACGATTCCAACCAATCTTTGGCTTCTCCCTTTAAAGTCCAGGGAAATAACATGAGATATATCTGTTCATCCTCAACTTCTCTTATTTTAAATAGTGTGCAGATCCTATTAAAGGTACGTAGATGTTCATTTGGATCTTCCTTCGACGCACCACTAAATTGGCATTGATTAGTCACCATGTGTAGAATTTGTCCTTTGATTTCATAATCTGACGCATTAATGTCTGGATGAGTAATTGCGTGACCTTGGCCAGTGCGTTTAGCTCTCATTCGGTCTTCCATACTTAAAGGTTCTGTTACTTCCATAATTGAATTTATTGAATCGGAATCACTAGAGGATTCTGATTTAATGGTTCGTTCCTCAACAATCTCTGTTTGAATGATTGGTGGTTCTGGAGGAAAGTTTAGTAGTTCAGGATCTACGAATCGTCCCTGAATATTCTTCGGATTCTCAATTGTGAGGTCAGGTTCAAAAAATGGATTATCAACGGCGACAATATTAGTTAGATGTCTTGATCTAGTTACAGGTGGTGAACGTACAAAAGGTGATGAACGTCTTGCTCGGTGCATTCACTGAATATCCTATTAGTTTTTAAAAGGAAAGAAAAATTATAATAAGTTATCCAATCAATAGACTTTTCTGATTTTGCCCACGTTTCGAATAGCCAAAAGATGCAGCAGAGGGGCAGGATTCGTTTGGTCTCAATATAATTGAGGACTGTTTGGCTCCAATAACCCGGTCCACGTACAAATCCAACTATTATTACGAACCATAAAATTTTGATGTCTATTAATTTAACTACTTAAAATAAATTTTCGTAATTTTAAGAAATTTAGATAAGAAGTAGAATAAAAATCTATGTCCTAAAAACTAGAATAGCGAGAAATAAGAAAGAAAAAGAGCGCGTCGAAAAAGGTCGAAAAAGAAAAGAAAAATTGAAAAAGGCGTTGAAAAATAAGAAATAAAAAGAGTGACTTATAAAACTTTAAAACATTCGCCTAACCCAACCTTATTACTACCACTAACTTAAAATTATAATCGCAAATTGAGATTACTAATTGGAATGATAATTGATACATAGGTAAAAGGTGTCTAAAAATATTAAAGCTTACAAGAAAAACTATATCCCAAATGACAATAACTTAAAAAGAAACTAAAACTTAAAAAGGCGTAACAAAATTCTAAAGCACCTAAATCTTAGTCTAAAGAAAAAGCACTTAAGGGATTTTACGGCAAAGCCTAAAAATCTAGAAGTAAAAATAACTATGGCAAAAACTATGAGTTAAAAATAAATACGAGCGAAAAATACAAAAATTACGCTAAAACTATGAAAAAGGGACAAAATATAAAAATATTCAAAAAGTTATAAAAAGTACAATTTTTATAAAAATATTATTTTTATATTATTTATTTAATAAAACTATTAATTTTAAACTTTAAATAAACTAATTAAACATAAAAATACAAATTAAATATAAAAACTAAATTAAATTATAAAATATATAACCCTAAATAGGGTTTTAGATTAATAATAAATAACTTGATGTTAAAGCTAAGGGGTATAAAATACTATTAAATTTTATAAGGAAATACTATTAAATACGATACAATTTTACACAAGATATTTATTTATTTATAGAATGGATATACTTAAACCTCTACAACACTTATAGGCAGTGTACCTAATCGTACAGTAGTGTAGTTTTTTGTAAGTCCGGTTCGTTCCACAGGGAAAATCTTTAAACAAAGCTTAACGCTATATTAGTTTACTTTTATAGAAATACAAATATATATATAAGTAATATTATTATTATAAAGGGGGGTTTTTACCGTTTAATGACCGGTTTGTCGATTTTAAAACTTTAGTCGCAGTTAAAACCAAATGTAAAATATTAAAAATAAATACAAGACTTAAATTAAAGCGTAAAGTAAATAACGATAATGAATTTCGATAAATAAAAGTGCGATAAAATAAACTTGCGATAATTAAAAAGTACGAAAATTAAAGTGCAATTAAATACAATAACAATAAATAAAATGCGATAATTAGAAGTGCAATTAAATATAAAATAAAGGAAATAAAATATGAAATAAAAGAATTATGCTTATTTAAACTTCCGTAATCATGATGTTTGACGTGTTGATTTTAGTTTTATGCCCATGGGTTAATTGTCCTTTGTCCTGAATTATTTAATATGTCCGTCTGGTTTTTGTCCATAACAGTCCATCAGTCATAAATATAAAGTGCGAGTGTCCTCGTCAAATTATTCTTATACCTGAAGTTAAATATTCCAACTAATTGGGGACTTAAATTGTAACAAGATTTTAATACTTTGTTTAATAATTACACCAGGATGTCGACTGAGTGTAACCCAAGGTTTTAATACTTTTTTAACAATTATGCCAAGTGTCCTTGTACATAATTTCACCCCTGTTTTAATAATTCTAGTGACTGTTAATCCATTCCCGTGTCCGGTTAAATGAACGATTATTCGTACATATAAATACCCCGCCTATCGTGTCCGATCGAGTGTATATGGTTATTTATAGGGACGCCCAATTGTAAATCTTTATATTAACATTAACAAACTATCATTTAGTTAAACAAATATAAAGCCCATTAATAGCCCATAGTCTAATTTCCACAAGTGTCGTTCTTTTGTCCAAACCCCAATTATGGTACAAAGCCCAATTACCCAATTTTAGTAATTATCCCAACATCATGATTACTTCGGATTAAATAAGCATAATAATAACTTAGCTACGAGACATTAAATTAAAAAGGTTGAACATAACTTACAATGATTAAAAATAGCGTAGCGTTACACGGACAGAATTTCGACTTACACCCTTACAACATTCGCTAACATACCCTTATTATTAGAATTATAATTAAAATTAAAATTAAAATATAAATTATAAATATAAATATTACGTATGAATGGAGAAGAGAAAAGATATATATTTTTTGCGTTCACCAAACTGCGAATTTATAGGAGATGTGGCCGGACTTTTCATGCCATGCGATCGCATGGACTTTCTTCTTCCTGGCCATGCGATAGCATGGCCAGCTGGGAGAGCTCACATGTTGCTTGTTTCCTTGTGCCGACGTTTTATAAATATAATATAATATATATATTAATTTTAAGAATTAATTATATATTATATTATATTCATATGCATAGTTGACTTGTAATTTTTAGTCCGTTGCGTCGAGCGTTGAGAGTTGACTCTGGTCCCGGTTCCGGATTTTCGAACGTCCTTGCGTACAATTTAATATCTTGTACTTTGCGTTTTGAATCTTGTACTCTTGTAATTTTGAGACGTTTCTTATCAATAATTGAAACCTCATTGATTGTATTTTGTACTTTTGAGCTTTTTGGTCGTTTGCGTCTTCAATTCGTCGAATCTGTCTTTTGTCTTCACCTTTTATTATTTAAACGAATATCACTTGTAAATAGAACAGTTGCAACTAAAAGCTTGTCTTTCTTGAGGAATAATGCTATGAAATATATGTTCATTTTTAGCATTATCAATTACGAGTCTCTGTTGAGAGGTCCACTTTGATTTAGGAAATCTTTCCTTTTTAACAATATCCGGAATAAATAGTAAAGTGATTCACAAGTAAGAACAAAAGTGTCAATTAACGGTAACTGGACAAAAGTTAGTAAAGATTCCTGCTTAACTTTCAATGCGTACTTTACAATAATTGTCTCGTGAAATAACTCTAATTATTGATAAAAGTCTGCAATATTTAGTCTTAAAAAGCTTTGAACTATTTTCATGAATTCAGTTAACCTTTGACTACTCCCGATGATTCACGAACCCTTGTGTGTAAATAAATATGTAAATATATATAGATGTATATATGAATTCTATACATAAGTGATATTATATATATTTTAATATTAAAGATTCAATATATTATAAATATGATATAATTAATAAATTGTATTATATTAAATTTAATTACAAATTTGAATATATAACTGTTATATTAATATCATTATCATTACTTTCATTATTATGATTGTTAATATTAATATTAATATTTGTATTATTAATATTATTTGCTAATATAAATATATATATATATATATATATATATATATATATATATATATATATATATATATATAAGAAATTTGATATATATAAGTTGTTATATTATTATTATTATAAATATTAATATTATCACTACTAATATTAATATTAATATAACTAATATTATTATTAGTATCATTACTAATAATATTATTATTATTTTTATTATTGTTATCATCATTATTAATTATTATTAAACTTACTAAAATCATTATTATTGTTATTATTAATATCATTATTATTATAATTAATGGTAAAATTATAATTAGTATTATGAATATTATTATATTATATAAATATAAATTTTGATTCATTTAAATTGTTATGTTATTATTAATATTACTAATGTTATTGTCACCATTATTAATATTATCATTATTTTAATTAGTAATAAGATTATAATTTTAGTTATAATTATGATTATTATTATTGTCATTACTAAAAATTTCATTTTTATTTAAAATTAGTATTATCATTATTTTTATTATCTTTCTTATTATTAGTATTACTTTAAAATTACTATTATTAATATTATTAATCCTATTATTACTAATTTAATAATTACAGTATTATAGTTATTAAAATAATTATGAATCAGTAAATTAACCAAAAGTAAATCGTACAGACAGATTGAAATCTTGATTAGCCATCGAATTTGTTTTCTTATTTCTTGTTCTTCTTCAACTTTTGTTTCTGTCAAATTGATGTCGGGTATAGTTAAACGTCGACATCCCATTTCACTACAAAACAATTCTGGATCGATTATAAGTGTCATAACCCCTTTCAATTATTCAGAAAAAATTCATTTATCACTGTAATTTGAAAAAAATTAACAGAAAATAAAAAAAGACTCAACTCTGTTCTTGAGCATTTTTACCAAAAACTCGAATTCGTGTTAGATTTAAAAATCTATAAATACAATCTTGTTAGGAATCCTCCAAGAAATCTTTCTGCAAAATCCTAAGTTCCAATTCTTTAAAACGAATTCGAATTGTCGAGTCAAAGTTAATTGTCAAAAAGTTAAAGTTTATGTTCATCGCAAAATTTGTAATCGTTTCGGTGTTTCCAGTTAAATTAACGATTGATAAAGCTTCTAATGATAATTTAAAACATGTTTCATGTTGTAAGTTTAATGTAAAATAGCTTCGAAATTCAAAATCGAATTTTTTTTTTTAGCCGGGAACAACAGCAGCAGCTGTTTATTCTATTTCATTTTTTTTTTCTGTTTTTGATTAAAGTCTAACTCTCAACTAAGTCGTTTCTGTTTCATTTGAAAGTCCTAAACGGTTGAATTAATCCCCTATTAAGATTAATGCTTGGTCGATCCAGTTGTAGTGTGGGGAAGGAGATATAGGAGGGAAATTAAATACGGGTTTTATAAATTAGCATATAGAGAAAATCAGAAAAACAGGAACGGTGGAGTGGTTAAGGTTGTTAATAGGTGAGCGAATGGTCACGGGTTCAAGTCTCGTTCGTTCGGGACAATTCTTTTTAGAAATGGCTTATAAAGGTTATACATTCTTATTTTAAATTCCTATTATTATTATTATTATTAGTAATTATTATGATTATTATTATTATTGTTATTATTATTATGATTATAATTATTATTGTTATTATTATGATTATTTTTATTATTATTATTACCATACTTATAAGTATTATAATCATTATCATCATTAGTATTAGTGTAAGTATTATTTATATAATTATTATTATTAATTTTATCATTTTAAATATCGTTAATAATAGTATGATTATTATTATTATTATTATTATTATTATTATTATTATTATTATTATTATTATTATTATTATTATTATTATTATTATTATTATTATTTTATGTTGTTATTGTTAGTATTATACTTATTATTATTAGTAATATCATATTTATATTTATAAGTATTAGAAATGTTATTAACATTAGTATTTTTATAAGTATTATTAAGATTATTATAAACTGTATCATTTAAGTATTATTATTATTATGATTATGATTATTATTATTACTATAAAAATAATAAAATTTATTACTTTTTTCATTAATATTACTATTTGTATCATTTTACAATTATTAGCATTATTAACATTAAAAATTATTATTAAAATAAAAGTTTTAAAGATATTATTCAGGTTATATGTACGTATTAATTATATTAACTATTTTTATATAAATATTCATAAATAACAAATTAGGTATTTTAATATATTACAAATCAGATCTATACATTAATATAACTACATAAATATTAATCATTTTGAATATATACATAAATTAAATACATTTAATATATAATTTAGGATATAATATATAAATTTGTTCAATTACGATTATATGTATTAATATAAATATAAATGATATAGGTTCGTGAATCCGGGGCCAACCCTGTATTGTTCAGTATCGTCGTATGAATATTTTTACTACAAAATATTGTAGAGTGAGTTTCATTTGCTCCCTTTTTAAATACTTTTGCAATATATATTTTTGGGACTGAGAATACATGCGCTGCTTTTATAAATGTTTTACGAAATAGGCACAAGTAATCGAAACTACATTCTATGGTTGGATTATCGAATCGAATATCACCCCTTTTAGCTTGGTAGCCTAAGAATTAGGGAACAGACACCCTAATTGACGCGAATCCTAAAGGTAGATTTACGGGCACTAACACCCCCATACTGGAAAATGGTATGCTTTGGTACTTCGAGTTTATATTATACAGATGGATTTCTGTTTTGGGGATATTCTATATGCATGATGTTAATGTCAGTTACCAGGTGTTCACCATATGAATGATTTTTAATTCGCAGGTTATGCGTACTATTTTGTACTCGGGTTATGTGTACAATTATATATCTGAAATCTTGTGGTCTATTAAAATGATGTAAATGAATATTTATGATAAACTAATGAACTCACCAACCTTTTGGTTGATACTTTAAATCATGTTTATTCTCAGGTATGAAAGAAATCTTCCGCTGTGCATTAGCTCATTTTAAGGATATTACTTGGAGTCATTCATGGCATATTTCGAAAGATGTTGCATTAGAGTCGTTAAGTTCATCAAGATTATTATTAAGTAAATTATAGTTGGATGTATTATGAAATGGTATGCATGCCGTCAACTTGCGATGTATAGAAAGTTTGTCTTTTAAAAACGAATGCAATGTTTGTAAAATGTATCATATAGAGGTCAAATACCTCGCGATGTATCCATATGTTATTGTATTCGTCCTTATAGATTAGGACGGGTCGCTTCAGCTTGGAGATCTATAGAGACAAAAAGTTGGGAGTGGTGAAGTTAACTTTTAACAACCCAACCCGTTAACCAACCGTAAATAGCAAACAAAAAAAAAAAATTATACAGAGGGGTGCACGGCGCGCAACTCCCCTCTGTGCGCGGCACGCACATGCAGTTTCAGCTTATGTCCGAATTTTGCATTTTTCGTTTAAAGATCTCCTACTTCCCGACATATTTAGACGGAATGCTTTTCACATCACATTATAATATCTCAAATTAACTCGTTTCAGTGATAAAACAAGTTTCAGTGATAAAACAAGTTTTACGAAACCGGGCCCACATATGCCGAATTACGAGTTTCGTACAAAATATAAGTTTCGACCACATTAGTTTAAATTCCAAAATACACTTTGAGCATGGTGTTTGGGGGTTAAACTACCCAAATCTTGGTCAAACTTCAAAAGCTAAACGTTCCAAAAAGCGTCTCCTAATAACACAAGCGGGATCACTAGTTCGAACCAATACCATTTCCCTTATCCACGCCGGAGCCTATAAAAAGGTAAACAACGAGAGGGTAAGCAAAACGCTTAGTGAATGCAATAATTATACATATACATATATAACTCACTTACTTGCAATCACTTACACCAATCCCGCATACATACTAACATTTTAATTAGCATACCATCATAAAGTATAACGTTAAAATCCCCGATAACACAACCTTGTATAACAATAGCATATAACACAAGCAATATAATATGCTATACCACAATACACAAACATTGATGTTCACAACATCCATTAGTATTCAAATTTCAAGGCTAGCCCTACGAATGGTATCATCAACATCGAACTTAAACCCCATCCATCCCAATTAATGTGGTATCATCAACATCGAACTTAAAACCCACACATATGAGGTATCGTCAACATCAAACTTTAAGCCCCCATCGAATGTCACTACAATAGTGGTATGGCTTCATCAACATCGAACTTTAAATCCATATATATGAGGTATCGTCAACACCGAACTTTAAACCCTCGTCCAACAACAATAGTGGTATTGCATCGTCAACATCGAACTTTAAATCCATACCCCACAAGCAAATAAATCATATACATACATATATAATTACTCCACTCACCTTAATACTTCGGTGATGGTTTTATACTTCCACAAGCTTCAAAGCAAAGTACCTAATACATTAAGTACTCAATCAAAACACAAACTAGTTGGACTAAATACCAACAATACACTCTTGTGCATTTAATGACTTAAATGCATTAAATGACCCATTTATGCCAAAACCGTCCATTTAAGGTCAATACCATCAATAACCACTAAAAGCTAGTGATTAAGGTCTAACAACACTAACTAACACCTAATTGGGGTATTTCATACCCATCTTTCCCAACTAGGTCAATCATTACCTATTTGGCCATTTTAAGGTCAACACACCCATTTCGTGTCATCCACTAACCCAAATAACACCCATTTACTTAATATCTAGGTGTGCTAGTAATTAACTAACCCATTAAGACTCATAAACACCAATCAACACTTTGAAACCCTAGGTTAGTTATTATTGAGTCCTCATGACTCAATCTTACCAAAGAACTCTCAAAAATCGCCAATAATGAGTTTTATGTTCATCACTAACCCAAACCCTAACCCTTAGACAAATTAAAATAAGGAAATCAAAGTTAGGACATACCAATAAAATCAAAACGTAGCTAGTGGATAGATGAACAACTTTAGTACACGCGCTTTGGCTCGAAATCAACTTCTTCTTCCTTGATTTAAGCTTTCTCTCTATCCAATGGGTTTCTCACTCTAGAAGCTTAAATGGGAGAGATGATGTGGTTGGTGATGATGTTGAATGTGTTTCAACCACCACACAACTGGCCACTAAATCCCTAAACTCGTTCTCAAGTGAAAAGACAAGAATGCCCCTCATTAAACTTTAATTTAAAAAGTAGAAATCTGTGCACAGGAGCAGTGCGCGGCGCGCACACCTACTCCTGCGCGTCGCGCACATGGTGTCTGAGCAGGTTCTGACTTCTGTTTAAATACACAATGCAGCCCACACTTTATGTACCCTATTTACACTCTATACAAAAATTATTCGGGTCTTACAACTCTCCCCCACTTGAATCGGAGCGCGTCCTCGGGATCCAAGCCGCATGACAAGAGGGAAGATACACCAACACAAACTCTTCGGGCTCCCACATAAACTCGGAACCTTTACTATGACGCCATTGAACTTTATAAGTTCTCACCTATTTATTCCTCAACCTTTTCACCTTTTCATCGAGTATAGCAATCGGCTCCTCAACATACTCTAACTTGTTGTTTAGCTCAATTTCATCTAATGGCATCCATGAAGAATCATCCGCAAGACACTTACAGAGATGGGAAACATGAAATGTATTATGGATCCCCACAAGCTCTTCGGGTAATTCCAAACGATACGCAACTTCACCAACACGAGTTAAAATTTCAAATGGCCCAATAAACCGAGGAGCTAACTTTCTTCGTATCCGAAAACGAATAATACCCTCCCTGGTGAAACCTTAAGCATCACCATGTCACCTTCTTGGAACTCAATCGGTCGCCTACGTTTATCGGCATAAGATTTTTACCTATCTTGAGCCACTTTCAAATGAGTCTGAATCATCTCAATATTACTATTCGTCTCTAACACCAAATCAGTACTCCCGATTTCCCTTTGTCCCACTTCACCTGAACAAATTGGAGTTCGACACCTCCGCCCATAAAGCATCTCATAAGGTGGTATTCCAATACTAGTATGATAACTATTGTTGTACGAGAATTCCACCAAAGGCAAGTGCTCATCCCAAACCACCGAAATCGATAATATACGCCCGTAACATATCCTCCAATGTTTGATTTGTACGTTCGGTTTGACCGTCCGTTTGAGGATGGTACGCCGTGCTCATTCTCAATTGTGTACCCATATCTTCATGAAACTTATTCCAAAACCGAGAAGTGAAACGAGTATCTCGATCCAAAATAATAGATATAGGAACCCCATGTCTCGATATCATCTCCTTGATAAACGACTTTGACAAAGTCTCTGACGATATCGTTTCCCGAATGGGAAGGAACAAAGCACTTTTCGTCAATCGATCAACTATCACCCAAATTGTATCAAATTGGGTTCTCGCTGTCTTTGGTAACTTGGTAATGAAATCCATGGTAATGTGTTCCCATTTCCATTTCGGGACTTCCAATGGTTGTAACTTACCATACGACTTTTGGTGCTCGGCTTTAACTTGTAAACACGTGACACATTGTTCAACATACTTTACAACATCACGTTTCATGCCCGGCCACCAATACCCTTTCTTCAAATCAAAATACATTTTTGTCGCGCCCGGATGAATGGAATACTTTGACTTATGTGCTTCATCAAGTAGCACTCGTCGGAAATCCCCCATTCTAGGCACCCACACTCTTCCTTGAAAAGACAACAAACCATGCGGGCCTAAGGTAATGGACTCCATTTGCCCCACGATTCGTTCTTCATGCTTGTTGTTAACAAAAGCTTCAATTTGAATCTCGCCAAGCTTTACAAGAAAATCGTTAGTAATAGTCATGCGTAACGATCCTACTCGTATCGCCGGATGTTGACTCTTTCAACTCGACGCATCCGCGACCACATTCGCCTTACCCGGATGGTAAAGTATCTCACAATCATAGTCCTCTACCATATCCATCCATCTACATTGACGATAATTCAAATCTCGTTGGTGAAAAAGATGTTTTAAACTTTTATAATTCGAATAAATTGTACACTTGATACCATACAAGTAGTGGCGCCAAATTTTCAACGCAAGAAACACCGCCGCCAATTCGAGATCATGAGTCGGATATCTCTTTTCGTGTTCCTTTAATTGTCGAGAGGCGTAAGCGATGACTTTACCCCTTTGCATTAGAACACAACCGATCCCATTTAAAGATGCATCACAATAAACCATCATGTCTTCTACACCTTCCGGCAACACTAACACCGGAGCTTGACACAACTTCTCTTTTAAAAATTGAAAAGCAATTTCTTGCTCATTTTCCCAATTAAATCTCGCGTTCTTTCTTGTCAACTTCGTTAACGGAGAAGCGATCTTAGAAAAGTCTTGGATAAACCGACGATAATAACCGGCCAATCCGAGAAAACTTCGAATTTCCGTAGGTGTAGTCGGTTGTTCCCAACTTTTTACCGTCTCTATCTTCCCCGGATCTACTTGAATACCTTCCTTGTTCACAATATGGCCAAGGAATTGAACCTCCCTTAGCCAAAATTCACACTTGGAGAGTTTAGCATACAACTTCTCCTTCTGCAATGTCTTCAACACTTCACGCAAATGTAGTTCATGTTCCTTCATACTCTTAGAATAAACAAGTATGTCATCAATGAACACAATTACCGACTTGTCCAGGATGGCACACTCGATTCACAATATCCATGAATGCTGCCGGTGCATTCGTAAGATCAAAAGGCATAACTACAAACTCAAAATGCCCGTAACGCGTTCGAAAGGCCGTTTTCTCAGTATCTTCCTCACGAACCCGCATTTAATGATAGCCGGACCGTAAGTCAATTTTAGAAAAATACGTCGCACCTTGGAATTGGTCAAACAAATCGTCAATCCGAAGCAACGGATAACGATTCTTGATTGTCACTTTGTTCAACTCCCGATAATCGATGCACATCCGCATACTACCATCCTTCTTCTTCAAGAATAGAACCGGAGCACCCCATGGCGAGGCACTCGATCGAATGAAACCCTTTTCAAGAAACTCTTTGGTTTGATTTAACAACTCTTGCATTTCTGTTGGTGCTGAACGATAAGGAGTTTTAGCAATGGGAGTAGCCCCCGGAACCAACTCGATGCGAAATTCAACTTGTCTTTCCGCCGGAACATCCGGTAATTCATCCGAAAAAACGTCTTCAAATTCATTAACCACTGGAATTTCAAGAATGGATGGTGGCTCTTCACGAGTATCAACCACATGGGTAAGAAAAGTCATGCCACCACTAGTATGAAAATGACGTGCCCATGCATAAGTGCATAATGGCACAAGTCTTCTTCGTTTCTCGCCATGAATAATTAACTCTCCCCCACTTGGGGTCTTTACATGAATAGACTTTTCATGGCATGAAATATCGGCTCTATAACGATCGAGCCAATCCATACCCACAACAATATCAAATTCACCCAAAGTCATCGGGATAAGATCGATTTTAAACGCTTCGGTACCAAACACAACATTACAATCATTACACACATCAACCCCTAGCACTGTCTTACCATCCGCTATTTCAACCTCTACCGGATGACTTAACTTAGCTAGCGGTTTGTTAAGCTTAGACACAAATCGAGGTGACATAAATGACAAACTTGCACCGCTATCAAATAATATCCTTGTCGGATTAGAGTTAACCATGAAAGTACCTGAGACAACTTCATTGGATTGCTTGGCCTCATCATTGGTCATTAAGTAATTTTGTCCTCTAGCCGTACCTGTTGCCTTCTCTAGCCGTTTAACATGATCGGTGTTTAAATCGGGACACTCCAACTTTCGGTGTCCTTCTTTGTTGCAATTAAAGCAAGTGAGCTTGTTTGTCGAAGAAGGCTTTATACAATCTCGAGACAAATGACCCCGTACCCCACAACTGTAGTAAGTAGGGATAAAACTCCCGAAGCCACCCTTCTTCACGCTATTTACACTTTCGGAACCATTCTTGTTTTTCTTGTTGAAAAAGTTCGAATGACTCGAACCTTTGAATTTCCTCTTAGAGAAAGAGAAATTGCTTCTTTTTGGAACCTCAGGTTTGAAACCCCGAGCCAATTTAAATAACTCATCAAAAGACTCAGCCATTCCCCGACTAATCTTACCCTTCAACTCATCGCTCATGGTACGATAGAAATCTTGCATCAACTTTTGATCATCACCAACATACTCCGGGCAAAAATGAGTCCTTGCCAAGAAGGTAGACTTGAGAGTAACCAAGTCCATCGAACATTGTCGCAAATTGTGCAACTCGTCCCGGATTCTATTAAGGTCGGCAGGAGTTCGGTATTCCTTGAAGAATTCTCTTTTAAACTCTTCCCACGACAAGCTCATACATTGCTCTTCACCATATAATTGAATTTTATCGTCCCACCAAAACTTAGCCTCTTCACGCAACATGCTAGAACCGTACCTTGTCTTCTTTTCGGGAGGACATTCTGCGGTACGGAAAGCCCCCTCGATGTCGGAGATCCAACATGTACTCTTCAACGGATACCTTACCCCATTAAACATAGGGGGTTGAGCATCATTGAAATTTTTGTAATGAAAGTCTCGCCTTCCATGTCCACCACTACCATCACCCCCTTCGCCCCGAGGATAAATGTTTCTAGCTTCTAATGCCTCTTCAATTACGGCATTCATTCGCTCATTGATTAACTCGGTTACTTGCCCATCAACTGATTCTTGGAAAATCTTTTGGACATCCTCAAGAAATTCCGCTCTTTGCTTTTTAATGATGGCCTCAACCTTGGCCGTGAATTCAGAGTCCTCGCTCGGGCCTCCGTCATTTGTGTCGTGTCCGTTTCTCATCTTCATTCTATAAAATGAAATAGGTTAAACAACGAAATGATAACACATGACACATACATACCATACTGCCCCATCTTGCTCAACAATCATCGTACATCGCTTGCTTGACATGACTTGGACCCGTAACAATGGTAGCTAATCATTGTTACGCGAGCACGTCGCATTAATCTTGCTAGTACAACGCCTATCTCGCTTGATGATTGCAAAAACAACACAAAACAATTAGTGCAAGGTTAGTTCACATAAACTTAAGCACTAACCAATTCCCGGTTCGACCCGTCTCCAACAAGTCCCGCATAAAACGCATACACAATAAAGTCTAAGTCTAGGCACCTATCTCAAGTCGCCTAAATCCCTTAGACCATGCTCTGATACCACTTGTAACAACCCAACCCGTTAACCAACCGTAAACAGCAAACAAGTTTTTTTTATACAGAGGGGTGTGCGGCGCGCAACCCCCCTCTGTGCGCGGCGCGCACATGCAGTTTCAGCTTCTGTCCGGATTTTGCATTTTTCGTTTAAAGTTCTCCTACTTCCCGACATATTTAGACGGAACGCTTTTCACATCACATTATAATAGCTCAAACTAACACGTTTAAATGATAAAACAAGTTTTACGAAACCGAACCCACATATGCCGAATTACGAGTTTCGTACAAAATATAAGTTTCGACCACATTAGTTTAAATTTCAAACTACACTTTGAGCATGGTGTTTGGGGGTTAAACTACCCAAATCTTGGTCAAACTTCAAAAGCTAAGCGTCCCAAAAAGCATCTCCTAACAACACAAGCGGGATCACTAGTCCGAACCAATACCCTTTCCCTTGTCCACGCCGGAGCCTATAAAAAGGTAAACAACGAGAGGGTAAGCAAAACATTTAGTGAATGCAATAATTATACATATACATATATAACTCACTTACTTGCAATCACTTACACCAATCCCGCATACATACTAGCATTTTAATTAGCATACCATCATAAAGTATAACGCTAAATCCCTGATAACACAAGCTAGTATAACAATAGCATATAACACAAGCAATATAATATGCTATACCACAATACACAAACATTGATGTTCACAACATCCATTAGTATTCAAATTTCAAGGCTAGCCCTACGAATGCTATCGTCAACATCGAACTTAAACCCCATCCATCCCAATTAATGTGGTATCATCAACATCGAACTTAAAACCCACACATATGAGGTATCGTCAACATCGAACTTTAAGCCCCCATCGAATGTCACTACAATAGTGGTATGGCTTCGTCAACATCGAACTTTAAATCCATACATATGAGGTATCGTCAATACCGAACTTTAAACCCTCGTCCAACAACAATAGTGGTATGGCATCGTCAACATCGAACTTTAAATCCATACCCCACAAGCAAATAAATCATATACATACATATATAATTACTCCACTCACCTTAACGCTTCGGTGATGGTTTTATACTTCCGCAAGCTTCAAAGCAAAGTATCTAATACATTAAGTACTCAATCAACACACAAACTAGTTGGAATAAACACCAACAATACACTCTTGTGCATTCAATGACTTAAATACATTAAATGACCCATTTATGCTAAAACCGTCCATTTAAGGTCAAGACCATCAATAACCACTAAAAGCTAGTGATTAAGGTCCAACAACACTAACTAACACCTAATTGGGGTATTTCATACCTATTTTTCCCAACTAGGTCAATCATTACCCATTTGACCATTTTAAGGTCAACACACCCATTTCGTGTCATCCACTAACCCAAATAACACCAATTTACTTAATATCTAGCTGTGCTAGTAATTAACTAACCCATTAAGACTCATAAACACCAATCAACACTTTGAAACCCTAGGTTAGTTATTATTGAGTCCTCATGACTCAATCTTACCCAAGAACTCTCAAAAATCACCAATAATGGGTTTTAGGTTCATCACTAACCCAAACCCTAACCCTTAGACAAATTAAAATAAGGAAATCAAAGTTAGGATATACCACTACAATCAAAACGTAGCTAGTGGATAGATGAACAACTTTAGTACACGCGCTTTGGCCCAAAATCAACTTCTTCTTCCTTGATTTAAGCTTTCTCTCTCTCCAATGGGTTTCTCACTCTAGAACCTTAAATAGCAGAGATGATGTGGTTGGTGATGATGTTGAATGTATTTCAACCACCCCACAACTGGCCACTAAAGCCCTAAACTCGTTCTCAAGTGAAAATACAAGAATGACCCTAATTAAAATTTAATTTAAAACGTAGAAATCTGTGCACAGGAGCAGTGCGTGACGCGCACACCTACTCCTGCACGGCGCGCACATGGTGTCTGAGCAGGTTCTGACTTCTGTTTAAATACACAATGCAGCCTACAATTTATGTACCCTATTTACACTCTGTACAAAAATTATTCTTGTCTTCCAACTCTCCCCCACTTGAATCGGAGCGCATCCTCGCGATCCAAGCCGGATGACAAGAGGGAAGATACACCAACACAAACTCTTCGAGCTCCCACATAAACTCAGAACCTTTACTACGACGCCATTGAACTTTATAAGTTCTCACCTCTTTATTCCTCAACCTTTTCACCTTTTCATCGAGTATAGCAATCAGCTCCTCAACATACTCTAACTTGTTGTTTAGCTCAATTTCTTCTAATGGAATCCATGAAGAATCATCCGCAAGACACTTACGGAGATGGAAAAAATGAAATGTATTATGGATCCACGCAAGCTCTTCGGGTAATTCCAAACGATACGCAACTTCACCAACACGAGTTAAAATTTTAAATGGCCCAATAAACCGAGGAGCTAACTTTCTCTGTTTTCAAAAATGAATAATACCCTTCCATGGCGAAACCTTAAGCATCACCATGTCACCTTCTTGGAACTCAATCGGTCGCCTATATTTATCGACATATGATTTTTGCCTATCTTGAGCCGCTTTCAAATGAGTTTGAATCATCTCAATCTTACTATTCGTCTCTAACACCAAATCGGTACTCCTGATTTCCCTTTGTCCCACTTCACCTGTGATGACCCAGAAATTTCGACTAAATTTAAACTTAATATTTGTATGATAAACATTTCCGACACGATAAGCAAAGTCTGTAAAACTGAATCTCAAAATTTTTGAATTACTTTTATATATTTATATACCTTCGGTTGTTTTCGATGATTCGCGAACAATTATATGTAAAAAGATACATATATACTATAACATGAAAAGGTAACAATGTATTAATTGTTTGATACCGTACATTAAACTTATTGGTTTAAATATCTATTTGAATGTATATGATAAGTTGAAATATTTATTATTAAAATTTATTTATAAATAACGTCCAATGTGTATTTAAAAACTGATTTATGTATATTAAAAAGATATATACATATATATAATAAACGATAGTAACATTCGTTTATTGATTCAATTGATATTTAGATAAGTTAACTAAAGCGTTTAAGATGAACCAGTTAAACACTAATTTGCTACAGTGTTTTCAAATTGCCACATTACTCAAAATGCTACAGTGTTTTCGAAAATCACTATTTGCTACAGTGAAATTGATTTTGCTACAGTGAATTGCTACAGTAAAACACTATTTTAAAATGTATTTTTAACAAATAACTAGACGATGATTTATAGAAGTAAATGACCAAAATACTCGAAAGTTTAAGATATACTATGAGTGGTATAGTTTATGGATAACTTAAGGCTATATCTTGACAAAGGTACGTGTCACGAAACGTAAAATGCAAGTTTTCTCAGCGTACGAAAGGACATTCGAAAAACCAGAACCGGGACATAAGTCGAGTGATAACGTACGACTTATCGGACCAAAAATATCTAGTCTACTATGCACAAGAATAAAATATAATATATAAATAATTATATTAATTATTTATATATTTATATTTATTTTATATTATGTCGACAAGCTAGGAGCCAAAACAATGTGAGCTGTCCCTGGTCCTCATGCGAGTCGCATGGCCAGAAGGCCATTTCCATGCGAGTCGCATGACTCCAGATTCCAGGCCAGGTACTATAAATTCAGGTGTTTTGCTCGAATGAAAAATCAAATATATATTACTCCGTATAATATTTATTATTATTATTATTATTATTATTATTATTATTATTATTAAGATTATTATTAATCTTATTAATCTTATTATTAGTATTATTATTTTTGCGATACAAAAATAATAATGTACATCAAATATTACGACGGAGTGCTGTCCAAGTAATTTTCAAAATGAGTTTTCGAGCAAGCTAGAGCTAAGGAAATTATGGGTTATTGCCAAGGAGGTTATGGGTAATGTTCGGGGGTATTTTTTTGTGAATCAAACCTCGTGTTTATCATCTCCGATGCGTCTACGTGCTTTCCTACAATATTGTATATCAATATTTAACTGTGAGTTTCATGAGATCCCTTTTACTCTCTACGTTTTTGGGCTGAGAATACATGCGCAGTTTTATAAACTGTTTTACTAAATGGATACAAATACTAAAACTGATTTTGTGTGAGTTTCATTTGATCCCTTTTTAAATATATTTTTGGGCTGAGAATACATGCGCAGTTTTATAAACTGTTTTACTAAATGGATACAAATACTAAAACTGATTTTGTGTGAGTTTCATATGATCCCTTTTACTCAATATATTTTTGGGCTGAGAATACATGCGACTGTTTATAAATACTGAAAATACTAGATTTATATGTGTGAGTTTCATTTGCTCCCTTTTACTCTTTATGTTTTTGGGCTGAGAATACATGCAAATGATTTAATAACTGTTTTACAATATCTATATGCGTGAGTTTCATTGATCCCTTTTTAATTGCTTTTGCAACATATATTTTTGGGCTGAGAATACATGCACTTTATTTTAAACGCAATGGATACAAGTACATACTAAATTCTACACTGAGTTTGAACCGAAAATCCCTTAGCTTTGGTAACTGTTAACTGCCAGTTATAAGAACTGGTGGGCGCGAGTAGTAGTATATGGATCCATAGGGCTTGATATCCCCGTCCGAGCTAGAGCGCTAGCCTTTTAACGGACGTATGCTATTTGAGAAGCGTACACGTTGGTTTGCGTATATTATTAAGATGATTATACAAAGGGTACAAATTATATAAACATTAAAGTTTAGTTACCAGGGTGCTCAATTTTGTAGAACCGATTGATAAACGTTTCGAATGAAACAACTGAAATCTTGTGATCCACCTTTTATGTAAAACCTATTGATAAACGTTTTGAATAAAACAACTGAACTTTTGTAATCCACATTGATATACGGATTATGTGTAATATTAAAACTATGAACTCACCAACCTTTGTGTTGACACTTGAAGCATGTTTATTCTCAGGTTTCTAGAAGTCTTCCGCTGTTTGCTTATACGTGATACAAGATATGTGCTTGGAGTCATACATGCTATATACAAGAAACTTGCATTCATCAAACCATTACCATGTATCTTATTTTGACTGTATTGTCAACAGATGTATTATTGTAAACCATTTAAATGGTGATTGTCTATACGTAGGAATCATCAGATGTAAAAAAACCTGGAATTTATATATTCATTTATGAAATACCTTTTCAAACGAATGCAATGTTACAAAATGTATCACATAGAGGTCAAATACCTCGCAATGAAATCAATGAATGACGTGTTCGTCCATATGGATTTGGAGCGATCGTCACATCACCCCAAAAAATCGGAGTTGGACACCTCCGCCCATAAAGCATCTCATAAGGTGGCATTCCAATACTAGTATGATAACTATTGTTGTACGAGAATTCCACCAAAGGCAAGTGCTCATCCCAAACCACCGAAATCGATAATACACGCCCGTAACATATCCTCCAATGTTTGATTCGTACATTCGGCTTGACCGTCCGTTTGAGGATGGTACGCCGTGCTCATTCTCAATTGTGTACCCATATCTTCATGAAACTTATTCCAAAACTGAGAAGTGAAACAAGTATCTCAATCCGAAATAATAGATATAGGAACCCCATGTCTCGATATCATCTCCTTTATAAACAACTTTGACAAAGTCTTCGACGATCACGGCAAAGGAAAGCACGAACGATGTTACCTACAAGACCCATCCAGGAGAATCTTACACGGTGCATAGAGATGATGGTTAATTCATTATTTAATGAAGTTATCATCATTATAAAGGTGGAGATGGTGGAGATAATTTTCGTTATTACGAAGTCAACTAAAGTTAAAATAACTCCAGGGACTGAAGGTGTAGTGTTCTCAAGTTCATCAGTGTATTGCGTAAATAGTTGGAGGTGCAAGTTGTAAATGTTTGTATTTCTGTTTTTTTCTGTTACACGCTCCATATGAGCAATTAGGGTATAAATCACATAGCTTGGGGTTTTTCTTGTTAAGATTTTGTAATCCAATTTGGTTGTTAATATAAATCATTAAGCATTTCTGATCACTTTTATCTCTTTTATTGTAATTGATCTGCATCAATTTTACTACAAGGTTGTATTAATATAATTTTTTTTTCCGTTAAAAAAATAAAATTCAACACGATGTTATTTATTGATAGAATAATAAAATTAATGTGAAGAGTATTAATAATGTGATTGTTTTAAGGTTTACAATGCTTACAAATAATATTGTTGTAGAGATAATATTTTCATAAGAATACGGCCGTTTTGTAAATGCGTAGCAAATAGTTATATTGTATAGAAATTAAAATATAATGAAGAAAGATATTTAGACATAAATTGCTAAATCCGAAGTTGAATTTGGTTGGGTCATGATTTTGTTATATATAGTTCAGTGATAAGTGATAAGCATTAAATCATGTCATTTGTTGTCAGAGCTGATATTGAATGAATGTTGTATTTGTAAATTAATGAAGAATCTCTTATAAAAGTATTTATGTTGACTTATTCATGTTATAACTTTCTTAAATTGTTTATCAGTTTGAAAAAACAGAAGATTGTTGTAAGTAACTAGAGAGGGTGAATAGTTACTTAATGATATTTGAAATTTTTTTTGATAATTAACAAGTTTAATATCAGTTTTATCAACTCCAACTTGTATTCACCATCACTTAAAACATTTTGATTTGTTTGGAGATTAGACTATAGGTTTTAAGTGCGGAAGCATTTGTGTTTGTCAATACAATAAAGTAAATAATGTAAAATGTACAAACACAATAATTTATAGTGGTCGGGGTGGATGTTAACTAATCCACCTTAATCCACTCCTTGATACACCTTATCGGGAGTTAGCTTTACTAAGAAATTCTCCAAACCCGATGGAGATTCAATTATAATTCGCGTACCTTAATAGGCCACACCAATAATCTTTTGATCCATGTGAACAATTCCTACAAGTTTAGTTCAACCTGTCTTCACCATCGACAAGTATTAATTCCCAATGGAATTAATCAACATCCTAAGTCTCTTCAAAGAAGTTGATCACTAAACTTAATGATGTTCCTATTACAATGTACAAGAAACACTCGATAATAAGATTACTTCCTTAATCTCTTGAGAAGTAATCTTATTATGTAAACTCACTAATATAGAAATTTAAGAATAAAGTTTACAATCAATTTAACAATCTTGAGGATTATAGAATCTATCTTTCTAATCACATAAACGAATATGAATGATGATCATGTGATTGTTTCTAATATATTTAAAGTTTTATATGCAAGACGCTGAAGTCTTCAAGTCATATCAAGCTTGGTATTTATAGGCAAGAGAGGATAAACTTTCAGCCCGTTCAAGGTCACGCTTATGGTCTACCATCATTAAGCCATATATCTACTGCTTTGAAATTATAACTGTTACCTAGCCGTTGGAGATCAGATTACATATAACATTTTAGCTCCTTTAGCTACGTTGGGCAAGTCTTTCTTTCTTGGCATTCCATCTTGTATACCAAAATGAGCTAAGTGCATATTTGGATTTCATTCAATCTTATAATTCAAACCTTATCAGTAATTAGCCATTGGATTGTGATGACCCGGGAATTTCCGACCAAATTTAAACTTGAATCTTATATGGTTTCGACACGATAAGCAAAGTCTGTTAAACTAAGTCACAAAAATTTTGAAACTGTTTCATATATTCAATTGACCTTCGACTGTTCCGACGATTAATGAACAATTAATTATAAATAAATATTATTGATTAATAATAATAATAATAATAATAAATAAATAAAAACGGATCGATAATGATAATTAGTTACACATCATTTCTACTTTTTAATTTTGTTTGATTTTTCTTTGATTAATATTCTTATCTGGAGTCCGTTACACATATCCATCACCTTTTAAATTTTGTTGCTTTTGATTATTTACATCCCTGAACTTAAATTAGTAGGTAAGCACTGTATTTGATTGGTTGTTTGGTTTTCTTCACTAAAGCCTACATCTATAATATATATGCTTTGAACCCTACAAGAATCACAATCGACATACACATGTGAATTAGTATTAGTATTTTCATTATAACAACTACATAATATAAAAATTGAAAGTTAATTATGTTATATCTATGATAGCACTGTGTTTGGAATTCAATATGAAATTGAACTCTAATCAATCAATTACTGTATCACTTTTGAAAATTAGGTGATCTTAAGAAATATTATTGTGGGTGCCTTTTGTTTCCACTGAAACCAATCTAGTATATGTATATTATATGAATATATGTATGAGTGATACATATACAAACATGACACCTAACAAACCATCTCCTTTTGCTCAATCTGTTTTGATCACAAACCAATCACCAACAACCGAGAACCACCATGATTCACTACTTGTTTTCTGTTGCAACTATAATCGAACACCTATGATGCACCACCCATCACAAACCTAAACTGACACCTAGCTCCATATCTCTCCCTCTCTTCTATATTTCTTTTTTCTTCTTTCTTGAACTTACCATAGTCATGACCACCCATCGATCACTCATTATTGTCGATCATCAAAACCACTCAACGAACCATCATCGAGTACTACCACCTTCGTTTCCATTTTGGTTCGGTACAATATAAACAACCACCTGCAAATCAAGTAAGCTGTTACAATACTTCTGTTTCAATTAAAATTACTGCTGAATTACCTTTGGTGTCATGATTTTTGCTGACAAACAGCAGCTTATACAGGTAGCTGCATTATTTTCTTTATCAGTGAAATCACTGTGAAAACCATTCGGAAACCACTACTTCTTCATCAACAATTACCATTCTCACCCATCAAGAAAACAACCCATAAAAGCTGCTGTTATGACATTACAAATTCAAACCTGCTAAAACTACCATTATATTCCCTGTTCAATCATAAAAATATATAACCTGCAACATATGACACTAATTAGTAGCTTCTAAGAACCACCATGAACACCACCAACATCAACACTATTGTTCTCTGTTATTCGTGAATTATGCCGTTAATAATCAAAACCACAAGCAAACCATTAACTATAATCGATTATCACTAAACCCTTCAAGAAAACCTTATATTACAGTTAGTTTTCGATCCAATTAAAAACACAGATTTTATATATATAAATTGATGAGGAAATTAAGAAAGATATCAATGAACCAATTACCTATTTAAACAAATTATGAGTATTGTGTAATCAATGGATCGATTGCTGAACCAAAAACCCCATGAACCATCGCGATATTTCTTTCTGTGTTTGCATCTGCTATCTTTGTTCTTTGTCAAGCCGCCATCAAACCTAAACTGAACACTATCATCAATCATCATCAACTATTATCACCACCACATGAAAACCCTACTGTTTACTGTCGTGATCAGTTGCGTCCAACTTATATTGGTTAATTACAGTTAGGGTTACGCAAACTCATACGGATTCAAGTGAAAGTGAAGAGAAATTAAAATTCGAACTATTGAAACTGTATTTATAGAAATTGGGTGTTTGATTGATGATGATTATGATACGGAATTGAATAATCGATGATGAAGGTGAAGATTTTTGATCGATCGTGTTATGGAGCTTCCTGTTATCTCGATCTGTTTAAGAAGACATAATGAAACGCGTGGTTTCTTTATTTAGGTATAATTATTATTATTATTATTATTATTATTATTATTATTATTATTATTATTATTATTATTATTATTATTATTATTATTATTATTATTATTATCATTATCATTATCATTATCATTATCATTATCATTATCATTATCATTATCATTATCATTATCATTATCATTATCATTATCATTATCATTATCATTATCATTATCATTATCATTATCATTATCATTATCATTATCATTATCATTATCATTATCATTATCATGTTAGATTTAAAAAAAAAATAAAATTTAGTTTTAAGTTTATGACTTAAAATAGGTTAAGGATATGATTATGATTATTAAGAAAAAGTATAATTAAGTTTATGTTAAATACCTATTATTATTTTTGAAAATTATTAATATTATTATTATTAAGACTATTATTATTATTATCATTAAAACTAAAAGTATCATTAATTTTTAAATCTATCATTTTATAAAAACTAGTATTATTATCAAGAATATTATTAGTAGCATCATTATTATTAACATTATAAGTATCATTAAGATAATCATATTTTTTTATGAAACTGTTCTAGTTATTATTATTATTATCAAATCTAATAGTATTATTACCTTTATTTAATATTTTCATAGAGTTAACTAGCAAATGATAATTATATAATGATATACTTAATAAACATCATAAAACTATAATAATATCTTATTTATTAAAATATATAAAATGAATATACTTAATAAGATAAATAGTTTATTAATATAAAAATTATATCACTAATAATGAAATATATATTTATTCGATTACGATTATACGTTTTAATATATATACAAATAATATAGGTCCGCGAATCCAAGACCAACCCTATACTTGTTCAATGTCGTCATATGTATTTTTACTACAAAATACATTAGGTGAGTTTTCATTACTCCCTTTTTAAATGCTTTCGCAATATATATTTTTGGGACTGAGAATGCATGCGCTGCTTTTATAAATGTTTTACGAAATGGACACAAGTGATCGAAACTACATTCTATGGTTGGATTATCTAATCGAATATGCCCTTTTTATTAAGTCTGGTAATCTAAGAATTAGGGAACAGACACCCTAATTGACGCGAACTCTAAAGATAGATCTATCGGGCCCAACAAGCCCCATCCAAAGTACCGGATGTTTTAGTACTTCGAAATTTATATCATGTCCGAAGGAGGATCCCGGAATGATGGGGATATTCTTATATATGCATATTGTTAATGTCGGTTACCAGGTGTTCAATCCATATGAATGATATTTTTGTCTCTATGCATGGGACGTATGTTTATGAGAAATGGAAATCTGAAATCTTGTGGTCTATTAAAATTATGAAATGATTATTTATGATAAACTAATGAACTCACCAACCTTTTGGTTGACACTTTAAAGCATGTTTATTCTCAGGTACGAAAGAAATCTTCCGCTGTGCATTTGCTCATATTAGAGATATTACTTGGAGTCATTCATGACATATTTCAAAAGATGTTGCATTCGAGTCGTTGAGTTCATCAAGATTATTATTAAGTCAATTATATTTGGATATATTATGAAATGCTTTACATGCTTGTCAACTGTCGATGTAATGAAAGTTTGTCTTTTAAAAACGAATGCAATGTTTGTAAAATTTATCATATAGAGGTCATTTACCTCGCGATGTAATCAACTGTTGTGAATCGTTTGTAATCGATATGGACTTCGTCCAGATGGATTAAGACGGGTCTTTTCAGTTTGTATCAGAGCAGTGGTCTTAGTGAACCAGGTCTTGCATTGGTATGTCTAACTGATAGTTGTTAGGATGCATTAGTGAGTCTGGACTTCGACCGTGTCTGCATGTCAAAAGTTTTGCTTATCATTTTTGTCAAAAATTATCTGCTTATCATCCTTAGGAAATCACTTACTCATTACTCTTAGTCTAGACACGTTTTACTGCATTGACTGCATGAATAGTGTATAGATAAAATTCATATCTTAGCGTATCTGACAATTCATATCTTAGCGTATCTGTTACTGTAGACCTTGTCTGATATCTCTCGTAAATTTCTCCTTAATTTAAGGGATCCTGGTACTATATATATCTATGTAAATTATGCATTAAGAATAGCATCCAGCTATCAATTACTGTCACTAAACTCTTCATAT
The DNA here is from genome assembly GCF_046630445.1 of Rutidosis leptorrhynchoides. Lineage (NCBI taxonomy): Eukaryota > Viridiplantae > Streptophyta > Magnoliopsida > Asterales > Asteraceae > Rutidosis > Rutidosis leptorrhynchoides. The sequence goes on from NC_092335.1 coordinate 574,352,884, forward strand.
CAAAAATCCTTCCTGAAATCGCGTAAGATGGCCTCTACGAATCGACCAAGTTCCTCTGACTCCGAAGACAGCGTGACAGGAACACACCAATCAATCAACTATCGTGATTACTGGAGAAAATGGGGGTGGGTTCGCGACATACTCACCCTATGGAGAAGGGAAGAAGGTACTCCATATCATGAATCGAATCTACCACCTAACCTTGGAGTACTCGACCCGCTCACCGACGAACCTGTTCGCAACACCGTTTATACCCTTTTTGCCAGAATTTTTCGTCTTGAGACTACCATTAACGGAACTAGAGAAGATATCCAACCTCTACCCCACACTGATAACCAACCAGGGTTAGTAGAAGAAGTTAAAGAACTCCGAGCTCGAGTGTTAACTTTAGAGAGCACGGTACACAGTTTGCAAGCATCAGCAGTATCACCAACAGCACTAGTACCACCAACAACAACATCCGCATCACCAGCTTCGACATCTCATTCTGTACCTCGAGTATAATCATCGTTCCACATGATGTTCTACATCATTTATCTTCGTTCGACATGATGATTATGTAGACTCTAATGTTTTAGAGATTATATCTACTTGTTCAAACGGTAAATCAAAAGAGTTTAATATCATATTGACTCATTAAATCCATGGTTACATCTGAAGAAAATATATAAGTAAGTATATTTTCATAAAGATTGTGATTAAAAATTCTCTTGTACAAACTGTTAATGGTGAAAATATTTTAACGGGTAGTTAATACCCGAGGACTATTTAAATTTCACATTAATGAGTTACATTGTACGTTCTTCAAATCTGTTTCAACAGTCATATACTATCCTACTTACATCCACCGATATACAAATCCGTTCACCACAGAATAACCATATTCATCCAATTACCTATTTGGATTTTGACCTATCAGAATCCAACAAGTGGCATAATGAAGAAATAATGGACACAATAAAAAAAAATAATTAGAAACAGATTAATTAACAATATGAAATTCTATTTAAGAATCCACGCTACCAAAAATCCTAGCTAACTGTTCCTAGCTAACTGTTAATTCCGTATTACATTTAATTTATCGCAATTTAATTATCGCAATTTATTTTATCGTAATTTATATTCTCATAATTTTATTTATTGTCATTTAATTTCTGTTATTTACTTTACGCACTTTATTTATCGTTATTTAATTTCTGTTATTTATTTTACGCACTTTAAATATCGGGACACGTATACAAGGTTTTGACATATCATATCGACGCATCTATATATATTATTTGGAATCACCATAGACACTCTATATGCAGTAATGATCGAGTTCTCTATACAGGGTTGAGGTTGATTCTATAATAATATATATACTTTGAGTTGTGATCGAGTCTAAGATGAATACGGGTCACGATACATATTAATTAATTCGAATATTATATATTAAAATATATATGAATTATTGAATTGCTAACTGTAGACTATCAATCAAGGACTACCAACATTAGACAATTAAAATGAATTAAAATATTGATTATAATATATGAAACTAAACAATTCTTCAAGTTTGCCACTTGATTTCATTTTAAACCCCATTCGTATCATCACAATTACAATCTGCGTTCAAACCTTTCATGACTCTTGAAAACACCTCAATCGATAGGATGAATCAACCGCACTTCATCTACAGGAGAAAAGATTGATGCATTTAGTTATGCATCTGAAAAACTCTCGGAAACTGAGTAAACATTTAACACATAGTTGTGCTAATTCCTTTAGTGTTATTATTACCCAAAATAACTTGGTAATTCCTTTCAAAGTAGCAAATTTCGTCACAGCTCCAGCAAATCAACTTCGACTTTTCGTTCGAAACAACCTTATTATCACCTTGATTTATATGTATGCTCTTTTATTGTTACCGGGGAACCCTTCATATTTTACCATATTACCAGCAGACGTACCAGCAACCTCGTTGCTTCTTGGTTTAAATCTCTCTAATAAATCATTATATTTATTCATTGAAATCCTATCATATACTCATCCGCATCTTGTAACTAATACTGCTATACCAACTACCGGGAATCAGCTATCAGTACTTTGAAAACTCACAGCATATCTACATCAACAGTTATACGTATCCATATAACATTTATCTCTTAGAATTATGATCTTTTATTCTGAAATTTTGAAAAGGCACCCAGCTTACGAATCAATACATTGAACTTTGAAAAAGCTGAATGAAGCAGCAGAAACTGTAGGCAACCGTAAACGACCTTAGTCGTGGGAAGTTTAATGATAAAGAATAATATGTTGGAAACGCTCAGAAACGTTGGAACTGGAAAACGAATAGAGTTAACCATGAAGGAGACCAAGGACAAATACAAGGACCATACTTTATATTCAAAGAATCCAGGTAATTATGGATCCGTTGAAATCTTTAGAGAATATCTTGCTCCGAAGTCATGTTAAAATCTTGCGGAAAATCTTTCTCCATCAACCATCGAACTTAGAAATTTCAAAATATCATCATCAATATCTTCGATATTTCTGAGGATATTTTCAAAAATATTCTCGTCCGAAATTATATACCTCTTCGTGCTTTCTGTATATCATTATATTGGAAACATTCAAGAGAAAAGTTAGTACCGAAAAGTAGATTATATGAAACTATGAAGAAAGCCATGGACAAATCACAAAGAATAAATTTGACTTAAAAGAATCCGAATGATTCAATGTCTGCTGAAGTATTTAGCGAATATATTGCTCTTTACCCTAAACCCTTGCGGACAATAGTCTCCATCATCCTCTGATCTTAAATATTCAAAGATATTATCGTATCTTTCATTATAAATATCCTCGATAATTCTGAATATATTTTTATAACTAATACTATCTGAAATCATTTATCTCTTCGTGCTATCAGTGTTACATCATATAGAAACTGTTAGTTTCTATATTCTGTAAACTTTCGAGCTTAAAATATGAATGTTATTGAAGTAATGTTGGGAACTGATGCATGAGTTAGTATAATATAATGACACTTGATCAACGTGATTATATTACAGTAAAATCATGCTGAGTTCTAATGGGACATGATGGTTCACAGTAGATCATACCACCATCATGTGTCATGTTACATAACTCTTTCATTTTAATTAACTTCTGAACATATCAAGAAAGTATATTCTTGATAGCTCTATTCTCAATGATTCTGGTAATTTGACGAATCAAATCGTGCTATTACGTTCTTTCTTGATTATAACATAAAATTCATTCGAAACTCCATACTTACAAACTCTAGACCATTACTCATTTTACTAGAGATCGAAAGGAGATTAAAAAGACGAAGAGCTCTGCAACATAAAGGAAGATATAAAACTCGACAACAACACTGAAATTACAATAATTAAAAATTAAAACATCACGACAATTAAAAATTAAAAGATTACAATCAAACTACTCGTCATCGTCAATTGTCATCTGCAAAGTAGCGTTCACCAGTCATTCCACCATCCGTGAGGTACTCTGGGACATCGGTATTTCTCTTGATGCCTCAACTGTTGCTTCAGCTGATTCATCGAGGTAACGATAACCCAACGTCTCTTCATCTTCAAGAACCGCATACAAAGAAATGCGTTTACCGCGAACTTCAATGGTATCTTTTATAAAGTACCATTGATCATCGGTACACAGAAAACTTGCCCTACAATCCGCATCATAATCGTCTTTATAAAAGAACACAGACGTGAATTCAACCGGAACTTTTTCCTTCAAAAAGGATAGTAAGTCTTGTAGACCAACGTCACGAATGTCGATATCTTCAAACGAAATACTGTCTCCCCACTTATATTCCTTCATTTGATTACGGAAATCACCTCCGTAATGAACATCGAATGAAACAATCATTGGGGGAAGTGTTAACATTTTGCAGTTGGGAGTGTTTGATTTTGATTTCTAGAAAGGTGGAAATATAAAAGAAATATATGTTTGAGTGTATAAAATGAAGTATATGGTTGGTATTTTTATAGTGTAAAAGTGACCGTTGGGATAGCCGTTGGAATTTTTTTACTAAAGGCTAAAAATTTGGGCAAGTTTTTGGGGGAAGGTGGACGCTCCCCGTTGGGACCTCTCTCATGATAGTTTCAATCGTGCTCTTTGAATAATTGAATTATTTTATCTGTATTATTCTGTAATGATGAAAACTCAATTTATCAACTCATATTCGTCATGAAAACATTTTTATTGTTAGCCATGACCATCTCACTCAAATTTCGGGACGAAATTTCTTTAACGGGTAGGTACTGTGATGACCCGGGAATTTCCGACCAAATTTAAACTTGAATCTTATATGATTTCGACACGATAAGCAAAGTCTGTTAAACTAAGTCACAAAAATTTTGAAACTGTTTCATATATTCAATTGACCTTCGACTGTTCCGACGATTAATGAACAATTAATTATAAATAAATATTATTGATTAATAATAATAATAATAATAATAAATAAATAAAAACGGATCGATAATGATAATTAGTTACACATCATTTCTACTTTTTAATTTTGTTTGATTTTTCTTTGATTAATATTCTTATCTGGAGTCCGTTACACATATCCATCACCTTTTAAATTTTGTTGCTTTTGATTATTTACATCCCTGAACTTAAATTAGTAGGTAAGCACTGTATTTGATTGGTTGTTTGGTTTTCTTCACTAAAGCCTACATCTATAATATATATGCTTTGAACCCTACAAGAATCACAATCGACATACACATGTGAATTAGTATTAGTATTTTCATTATAACAAGTACATAATATAAAAATTGAAAGTTAATTATGTTATATCTATGATAGCACTGTGTTTGGAATGCAATATGAAATTGAACTCTAATCAATCAATTACTGTATCACTTTTGAAAATTAGGTGATCTTAAGAAATATTATTGTGGGTGCCTTTTGTTTCCACTGAAACCAATCTAGTATATGTATATTATATGAATATATGTATGAGTGATACATATACAAACATGACACCTAACAAACCATCTCCTTTTGCTCAATCTGTTTTGATCACAAACCAATCACCAACAACCGAGAACCACCATGATTCACTACTTGTTTTCTGTTGCAACTATAATCGAACACCTATGATGCACCACCCATCACAAACCCAAACTGACACCTAGCTCCATATCTCTCCCTCTCTTCTATATTTCTTTTTTCTTCTTTCTTGAACTTACCATAGTCATGACCACCCATCGATCACTCATTATTGTCGATCATCAAAACCACTCAACGAACCATCATCGAGTACTACCACCTTCGTTTCCATTTTGGTTCGGTACAATATAAACAACCACCTGCAAATCAAGTAAGTTGTTACAATACTTCTGTTTCAATTAAAATTACTGCTGAATTACCTTTGGTGTCATGATTTTTGCTGACAAACAGCAGCTTATACAGCTAGCTGCATTATTTTCTTTATCAGTGAAATCACTGTGAAAACCATTCGGAAACCACTACTTCTTCATCAACAATTACCATTCTCACCCATCAAGAAAATAACCCATAAAAGCTGCTGTTATGACATTACAAATTCAAACCTGCTAAAACTACCATTATATTCCCTGTTCAATCATAAAAATATATAACCTGCAACATATGACACTAATTAGTAGCTTCTAAGAACCACCATGAACACCACCAACATCAACACTATTGTTCTCTGTTATTCGTGAATTATGCCGTTAATAATCAAAACCACAAGCAAACCATTAACTATAATCGATTATCACTAAACCCTTCAAGAAAACCTTATATTACAGTTAGTTTTCGATCCAATTAAAAACACAGATTTTATATATATAAATTGATGAGGAAATTAAGAAAGATATCAATGAACCAATTACCTATTTAAACAAATTATGAGTATTGTGTAATCAATGGATCGATTGCTGAACCAAAAACCCCATGAACCATCGTGATATTTCTTTCTGTGTTTGCATCTGCTATCTTTGTTCTTTGTCAAGCCACCATCAAACCTAAACTGAACACCATCATCAATCATCATCAACTATTATCACCACCACACGAAAACCCTACTGTTTACTGTCGTGATCAGTTGCGTCCAACTTATATTGGTTAATTACAGTTAGGGTTACGCAAACTCATACGGATTCAAGTGAAAGTGAAGAGAAATTAAAATTCGAACTATTGAAACTGTATTTATAGAAATTGGGTGTTTGATTGATGATGATTATGATACGGAATTGAATAATCGATGATGAAGGTGAAGACTTTTGATCGATCGTGTTATGGAGCTTCCTGTTATCTCGATCTGTTTAAGAAGACATAATGAAACGCGTGGTTTCTTTATTTAGGTATAATAATAATAATAATAATAATAATTATTATTATTATTATTATTATTATTATTATTATTATTATTATTATTATCATTATCATTATCATTATCATTATCATTATCATTATCATTATCATTATCATTATCATTATCATTATCATTATCATTATCATTATCATTATCATTATCTTTATCATGTTAGATTTAAAAAAAAAAAAAATTTAGTTTTAAGTTTATGACTTAAAATAGGTTAAGGATATGATTATGATTATTAAGAAAAAGTATAATTAAGTTTATGTTAAATACCTATTATTATTTTTGAAAATTATTAATATTATTATTATTAAGACTATTATTATTATTATCATTAAAACTAAAAGTATCATTAATTTTTAAATCTATCATTTTATAAAAACTAGTATTATTATCAAGAATATTATTAGTAGCATCATTATTATTAACATTATAAGTATCATTAAGATAATCATATTTTTTTATGAAACTGTTCTAGTTATTATTATTATTATCAAATCTAATAGTATTATTACCTTTATTTAATATTTTCATAGAGTTAACTAGCAAATGATAATTATATAATGATATACTTAATAAACATCATAAAACTATAATAATATCTTATTTATTAAAATATATAAAATGAATATACTTAATAAGATAAATAGTTTATTAATATAAAAATTATATCACTAATAATGAAATATATATTTATTCGATTACGATTATACGTTTTAATATATATACAAATAATATAGGTCCGCGAATCCAAGACCAACCCTATACTTGTTCAATGTCGTCATATGTATTTTTACTACAAAATACATTAGGTGAGTTTTCATTACTCCCTTTTTAAATGCTTTCGCAATATATATTTTTGGGACTGAGAATGCATGCGCTACTTTTATAAATGTTTTACGAAATGGACACAAGTGATCGAAACTACATTCTATGGTTGGATTATCTAATCGAATATGCCCTTTTTATTAAGTCTGGTAATCTAAGAATTAGGGAACAGACACCCTAATTGACGCGAACTCTAAAGATAGATCTATCGGGCCCAACAAGCCCCATCCAAAGTACCGGATGTTTTAGTACTTCGAAATTTATATCATGTCCGAAGGAGGATCCCGGAATGATGGGGATATTCTTATATATGCATATTGTTAATGTCAGTTACCAGGTGTTCAATCCATATGAATGATATTTTTGTCTCTATGCATGGGACGTATGTTTATGAGAAATGGAAATCTGAAATCTTGTGGTCTATTAAAATTATGAAATGATTATTTATGATAAACTAATGAACTCACCAACCTTTTGGTTGACACTTTAAAGCATGTTTATTCTCAGGTACGAAAGAAATCTTCCGCTGTGCATTTGCTCATATTAGAGATATTACTTGGAGTCATTCATGACATATTTCAAAAGATGTTGCATTCGAGTCGTTGAGTTCATCAAGATTATTATTAAGTCAATTATATTTGGATATATTATGAAATGCTTTACATGCTTGTCAACTGTCGATGTAACGAAAGTTTGTCTTTTAAAAACGAATGCAATGTTTGTAAAATTTATCATATAGAGGTCATTTACCTCGCGATGTAATCAACTGTTGTGAATCGTTTGTAATCGATATGGATTTCGTCCGGATGGATTAAGACGGGACCTTTCATGGATGTACTTAATCTATAATAAAGCAACTTCTGCTTTAATCAATTAGAAAGCATTATTGAGCAATGGCTATAAGCATTGACTAACATCAAATATCTTAAGCGTATAAGTAATCATATAATCTTAACTAGAGCATGCATTGTGAATCAGTCATGATATGTTTTAAGTGTAAACGGTATTAAGCATATATGTCAGTGACTTACTTAGTTAAGAAATGAGCAATTTAAGATTATCTTCTTAAACCAAAATGCATCAGATATTCGAGCACTTAAGCAAACAACATGTATTAATCATTTAAGTATTAAGCAAATAGCATGCATCAATCATTTAGGCATTAAGCAGAAATCATGTTCTTTGTATGTCAAGTTATAAGCACATATGATTTCGCTTGTTAGGCAACATGCTTTTAGCTAGATGTTCCTAATCATTTAATCAAATATTCAAGTATTCACATAGATCAATATTTATTATAATACCATATTCTTAATGTGTTAATCACATAATTTTATGTGGTTATATCTTGCTTCATTATGCCTTTTTACACTTTAATTATTTGATTTCAACAAATCAATAAGTAAATGATTTATGATTGTAACAAGCCATCAAACCATATCTTAATATGTTAAAACATAATTTCATATGGTTTGATCTTAGAGTCAGTATTCATTTAGGCATGTATACTTGTAACATCTAGCTAGACATATTAACTAATTATATTAAGATAATGGCTAAGCACATAACAACTAATCACTTAGTATCTAAACACGTGATTGTATAAGTGTACATTGATGTACAACTAATGTGTAAGAAGGAGTTCCTTTTAGTCAAGACTTGATGATCATTCTTAAGATGTCTAGATAGATTTTATGATTACAAAGTACCCTAATACTTATGCGTTTGTGATGATAAGTATTAAGTCATATGGTGACTAATGTTGATAATTATATTTAAATATCAGAGTGATTGAACCTGATTAATTATCATTTGGAAACCCATATAATACACATTAGATAGAGTTTCAACCACTAATAGTGTCAGACCGTAGGTCATCATTAGATTTGGAAACTGTAGTTTGATCAGATAAAACTACAATCAATTTGTGACATTTCCGTTAAGGTGACCGTAAATTACAAAGCACAGGTGGTCCATCCAATGGTACAACTGTGGGGTTTACCGTATGCATGCTTTGATTATAAAATGACTTCCTTTGGATTTAGGCTTTGTGTGTTGTGTCATTTGCTAGAGAAAAGGTAGGTTCATGTACTTACGTATTTACTTTAACATAAATATCATTACTCATGTTGAATGTCATCATCAAAACTTAGAGTAACATTTGAATATCAACGTTAGATTTTAAACCAACAATTGTTATTAAAACTCTGTATAGCATGATATTGTTTGTTTTGGGACAAACATGTATAAGTAACCACTGGTCAAAATAAGCGTAAGTATCTCATATTTAAACATTGATATCTGGCGATGTCAATAGGTGAAAAAACCCGTGAATCATGGGTATTCGTATCTGTGTTGAGTGGTTAAATTAAAAAATTACTTGCGGTTCAGGACGGGTAAATTTTGTGGCCGTTAAAGGTCTCGGGCATTTCGTGGATATATAATACTAGCGATGGGTAAAATCCGACATGTGAATCTGGGACATCTGTTTAAAAACCCACGGATAAACCCCTTTAACACGCATTAATATATTTAATTATGCATCGGTATACTTATATTTTCATTGTAAATTCATAATTATTTGCGTGTTACTCAGGGTTATGAGTATCTGTGGACACAACTTGGTTAATAACTACAAAGATCACTATTTTACCATGTGAAGTGGGAAGACCTTCTATAGAATCGATAGAAATATCTGACCAAATGATTGCTGGTATTGGAAGTGGTTGCTGCAATCCAGGGTACTTGCTCAAATCTGACTTACACCTTTGAGATATAGCACATTCCTTAATATATTGTTTGACAAATTTCCTTAACTTTTTCTAGTGGAAACAAGTGGATATCTTCTATGCAGTTGAAGTCACCCCTAAATGTCCTCCTTTTGGACGGACACGAAAATATTTTATGATTTCCATTCTCAAAGCATCGTCAGTCCTCACCACAAATCTATTTTTCCTCATTAATTCACCATCTTGCCACTCGTAATGTTTTGTTGCCTAATATTAGTCGGTATTTTAGTTATGAGTTCATGTAAGGAAGCATTGGATTGTACACTAATGTGAATTTTGGTTAATAAATCACTTGAAATGTTAGACACTTGAATATGAAATAGTTCTGCACTCTCATGTACCCTAGAAAGGGCATGTGTAGCTTTATTTTCATTACCCTTCTTGTAAATGATTTCATAATCTTACCCAATCAACTTTGATAGCCACTTGATTTGTGTAGGATTTGACAATCTCTGATCTAACATATGCCTCAAACTAATGTGATCAGTCTTCATAATAAAATGGTGATCCAGCAAATACCCCAACCATTTTCTAATACCTTGAAATATAGCTAAGCATTCTCTGTCATATGTTGATAATGCTCGATGGCTTTGTGATGATGCTTTACACATGAAAGTAATAGGATGACCACCCTGTTGTAACACAGCTCCAATACCCAACCCTGAAGCATCTGTTTCTATGATAAATTGTTTGGTAAAATTAGGTAGAGCCAATACTAGTGTCTCTTGCATCTTTGTTTTCAACTCTTGAAAAGATTAAGTTGCCACATTAGACCCAAAAAAAGATTTCTTCAACAATTGAGTCAATGGTCTACTAATCAAAACATAGTCTTTTGTGAATCTCGTGTAATACCCACTCAAACCCAAAAACCCATGCAATTGCTTCAAATTTCCGGGCACATGCCAACTAGCCATCACTTTAATATTGTTAGGATCAGTTGATACTCCTTGTCCTGAAATAACATGACCTAAATACTCCACCTTTGAAGTTGCAATTACACATTTTGACTTTTTTGACATATAGGATATTTTACCTCATTACATCCAATATCATACTTAAGTGCTCCATATGCTCTTCTAATGAAGCACAATATACCAATATATCATCAAAAAACACTAAAACAAAACACCTCAAAAATTGTTTAAGTTGTCATTCATCAAATCTTGGAATGTGGAAGGTGCATTAGTTAACCTAAATGGCATCATCAAGAACTCATAGTGGCCCTCATGAGTTTTAAAATCAGTTTTCTCTATATCAGTGTCATGCATTTTTATTTGGTGATACCCAACCTAAGATCAAGCTTTGATTATACTTTTAATCCACTAAGCTCATCAATGAGTTATACTATTTTTGGTATTGGGAACCTATCTTTAATAGTCTTAGCATTTAATTTCCTATAATCCACAGACATTCTCCAAGTCCTATATTTCTTTTTAACCATGGGTGATGCAAAAGGGAGCTGGCATGGTCTTATAACCTCAGTGGTTAAAAATTCAGATACCATTGTCTCAATGGCATCTTTTTGGAATGGTGGATGCCTATAAGGACGAATATTGACTGGTTGACTCCCTTCAATCAAAGGAACCCTATGATCACATGATCTATTTGGTGGCAATGTTTTGGATTCTGCAAAGAATATCATTATAACCTTCCAGTAATTTGGTTAAACATGTGGATTCTTGAGTGTCATTACTTGTCATGTGCCATAGGGTTGCAGGGAAAACACAAACAGTCATTGCATTCAACAATACTTGTTGACTTTTAACCGTTTTCTCCATTTTCCTGCCATTTATCCAATGTGCACTATACCTTTTATCTCTGAGCTCCACCCTATGAACCTTATAATTGAATGTCATCTTGAGATGATCAAAGTTCTATACTATGTCTCAAAATAGCTTAAGCTACTAGATACCCAACACCATCTCACAACCCCCAATGGGTAAAATTAGTACATCACTGGTAGATGTTTCCCCACGTACTTGCCGTTTAAGTGCTTCACACATTCCAGCACTTAATGTCCTATCACCACCTAGAATATTTACTGGAATGGACTATGTAGTTTTGAAATGTCATCCTAATTTCTTGGCTACATTGATATTTAGAATATTATGTGTTCTTCCTGAGTCTATCAAGATCTAGAATGTTCTTTTATTTATCTGACCAGTTACCCTCATTGTTTGATAATCACTAGTGCCTGTCAAAGCATTTAATGACATGTAAGGTGCATTCTGCTCATCCTTCTGCGCTTCTACATTTGACTCTGATAACTGTGTTTCTGTTTCCTCCCACTCATGACAACAATCTCATTCATCTGCTAATACTTCTAGTGCAAAAAGTTTACCACTACACTTGTGACCAGGTAAATACCTTTTATCACGATGGAAACAAAAATTCTTGGCCCTTTTCTCTTCTATTTCCTTTTATGTCAACTGTTTTCTTCCACCATGTTTACCTTGATTTCTTGTATGGTTGTAAGGTGAGTGATAGCCAGTGGTGTATTAGTGGTTCGTGTGGCATTATTTTTAGTGTAGTTATTGGTATTGTAGGTGTTTCTTGGGTTGTAACCATTTGCATTATTCCTTGGGTTAGGTAGAACTGGTGCATGTCTTCTCTTTGTTACACTGATTGCTTCATCTTGCATTCTAGCCAAACTAATTGCATCCTTTAATGTCTTTGGCCTAAGCATCTATACAGGCATCTCCACCTCTTTCTGCAACCCTGCCAAGTACCAACTAATTGACTGTTTCTCACTAATGTCCAATTTATTAACAAGAACTTCAAATTCATCATTATAGGCTTGTAATGCATCTGTGTGCCTCAAGTTCTTAATTTCAGCCAAGGGATCTTCAACACTTGTACCTGAATCTTATAAATACAGCTTCTTGGTATTCATTCCATCCCACATTTGGACCATGGTTCTTAAAATATTGTTGGTGCCAAAAAAGTGCCTTTTTGTACATGTGGATTGAAGTTATACGCAACTTATCTTCATCTTTAATATGAATAAAACTGTAAAGTATTGATTGCACTTGTACAGCCATCCTTTGGCATCATCTCCCTCAAACTTTGGAAACTCTAGTTTAACGAGATGAGTTAATTGTTGTGCTACACCCCTAACATGAGTGCCTTCTAAATTTTTGATCTTATTAACATCGTTAATCAAGTATTGCTATTGAAGTATAACATCATTGACTTTATGATTGATTGATCCTACTGCTGCATCAATTTGAGTATTGAATTGTGTAGACATGCCCATTACAGTACGATGTCTACTCTGCAATAGCAGTCTTAACTGCATCTGGTACGCCATCGTCACTTGACCTAGTCGATATCACCATCATGAATTAAATTAAATTGCTTCAAGATCGAAGCTCTGATACCACTTGATACGATAACCTGAATCCTAACTAAATTGGAGTTTTCGATTCATATAAACCTGAAAGCTTTAGTATAGAAAAATAAATGGAGCTCAAATGAAGTTTTATTGATACTGAAATTGATCGATTACAAATAAGGAAATCTATTACAACTGAAAAACTGAACTACTCTACTACTTCTGTCAGCTATTTAACTACTGAATTAACAACTTGAGCTAACAAATTTGTAACAAAAATAACGGTTCATCAACTTTGATTGAAGAAGATGAAGTCATGTGCCAAGCACACTATCCCCAATTTAGTAACTCACGTGAGTTGCACATGGACATTTCAAATATAACGTATCACTATATAAGGTTAAGTCCCAAATGTTTAAGGTTAGGTTTACGAACAACAAATGTAAAATTGATTCTTGATGTGGTTATGACCGACTAAGGCATTTTTGATAATTTTAGGACGTCTTGAGCAATCAAAGACGAATATTTGGACACAACTGATATGACTGAAACTGACGGTTTTATTTATGTGGTGTCGTTAAGTCGCAAAACGGCGGAATCAGCTACCAGAAGGGAGTAATAGTTTTAAATTTATATTTAGCGGGGCCTAAAGCGTACTACTCCTTATTATGGTGAGTAAGAGAAGTACGACCTAGGGTCGAATTTTTAAGAAGTCGGCAGAATCGAACCTATTAGCTTAGGATATTCCTAAAGTAGAGGAGTAGTTGTAAATTACCTAATTTTGGGTTTTTCTAGGTTAAAGCAAGTGCATACGATGATTTCGTTAGTTAATCTGCCGAGATTATGAAATGTTGGTTCATGAATAGGTAGTGACTTTGTATTTATTACACTGATCCTACCGCCCTTGTCAAAAGACATGTCAGTGGGTAATGCGTTATGCTTGAAGATTCTGAATAGACAGTAACGTTCCATACCCCGACGTCCGTGCAGGATGACTACAAGCATACACGTTCAGATGGCTCAATTGAGCGACTCAGTTAAGTGATGTATTAACGTTCCAAAAAGTCTAAACTTTCTTAGGCATAATAAAGTACAAGGTATCCCATATCCGAGAGACGTGATATTTATTTATGCTTTCGTTAATGATTGGTTTTAAAAATAGTTAGGCCCTTAAAAGAGTGCAACCATAAAGAACACCATGGCCAAGTCGGTGTGACTTCCATGAACATGTTCGATTATCCTAATGGTCCAATCCTTTATGGGTTTAAACAAACAGTT